>NC_092147.1:83759536-83847036 GCF_045791955.1 Oncorhynchus clarkii lewisi | reverse complement strand
CAGTCAGTCAGTCAGTCAGTCAGTCAGTCAGTAACACAACACAACACAACATTGGAATCGCCCAAAAATCCAGGCTTGGATCATCCTCAGTCACTTATAGTTAACACATCACACATTCACATCTGTATTTATTAGTGGGGATACTTGGGAACAGTCTTTTTGTTTTTACCAAAACATAAAATCACCCCCAAAAATTACAATAAACTGGAGGGAAAAAAGTCTACAAGTCAATCACAAGGAATTCGGCTAAAAATGAGTTTCGCTTAAGAAATCTGTTCCCAATTTTTCTCACAAATAAAAACAGACGTGATCGTGTCTCAATGCAACGAAGGTGTGAAATAATGTGTAGTCAATCTGCAGTGTACCAATTATAATAATTATGTTCCGTCCTCTCCAACCATCCACTCTGACATCTAGTTGTCTACCCCTTGTGTGTGTGTGTGTGTGTGTGTGTGTGTGTGTGTATGTGTGTGTGTGTGTGTGTGTGTGTGTGTGTGTGTGTGTGTGTGTGTGTGTGTGTGTGTGTGCGCGGTGCGGTCCGTGTGCTAGCCTCTACAGACAGGTTAGATGAAGATAGTGATCTTGGCCAGTGTTCCATTCAGAGCAGAGAGGAATAATGAAAACCCGCTGGCCAACGGTGCTGAACCTGCTGCTGGCCCAAACTCATCATGACAGCTATACCATGCTACACACACACAACCAGCTGCTTACACACACACGCACACACACTGCTGGCCCAAACTCATCATGACAGCTATACCATGCTACACACACACAACCAGCTGCTTACACACACACACACACACACACACCGCTGGCCCAAACTCATCATGACAGCTATTCCCATGCTACACACACACAACCAGCTGCTTACACACACACACACACACTGCTGGCCCAAACTCATCATGACAGCTATACCATGCTACACACACACAACCAGCTGCTTACACACACACACACACACACACACACACACACACTGTACGTCACAGTACAGGAGATAAATGTACCTATCATTTGTGTCATTTCACTCTCCTTGCTATTCATTGTTTCCAACAGAAACATGACAGTGATGTAGTTTATATTAGTATGTTGTTTAACACACCTGTCTGTTTGTTTCCATGATGCAGTAAAGGTTCTCTATGGAACACCATTCATTATCACAGGTTCTAGAGTTCCCAACACAGCTTCTAAAGGTTCCAGTTCTAGATTCATCCTGGGGTCAAATGTTCTGCTTTTAGATTAGAGAGAGGTAACACTGCCCTGTAAGAGTCAGGAGGGACTTGGGGTCAAAGTTCATCTCCTATTGGCTGGGGAGACGGGGGAGACAAAGAGCCGTGTGGCCCCCTGGACCACCTTCCATCTCTCCTTCGTTCTTCCTTCTCCCTTCCCCTCTCCATGCCTCCTCTCCCTCCATCTCTCCTTCCTTCTTTCTTCTCCCTTCCCCTCTAAATGCCTCCTCTCCCTCATCTCTCCTTCCTTCTTCCTTCTCCCTTCCCCTCTCCATGCCTCCTCTCCCTCCATCTCTCCTTCCTTCTTTCTTCTCCCTTCCCCTCTCCATGCCTCCTCTCCCTCCATCCCTTTTCTCCCTCTTTCCATTCCCCTTTTAACCTTCCTCTCTCTCAACCCTCTCTACCCCTCTCTCAACCCTCTCTACCTCTCTCTCAACCCTCTCTACCCCTCTCTCAACCCTCTCTACCTCTCTCTCAACCCTCTCTACCTCTCTCTCAACCCTCTCTACCCCTCTCTCAACTCTCTCTACCCCTCTCTCAACCCTCTCTACCTCTCTCTCCAAACCTTCCTCTCTCTCCAAACCTTCCTCTCTCTCAACCCTCTCTACCCCTCTCTCAACCCTCTCTACCCCTCTCTCAACCCTCTCTACCCCTCTCTAAACCCTCTCTACCTCTCTCTCTACCCCTCTCTACCCCTCTCTCAACCCTCTCTACCTCTCTTTCAACCCTCTCTACCTCTCTCTCAACCCTCTCTACCTCTCTCTCAACCCTCTCTCTTCACCCCCCCCCCCCCCCCCCCCCCCGTTCTGCCCCTCTCTGACTGTGTGGCTGGAGGGAGAATGGTTTGTTCTCTCAGCCCTCTCTCTTCAACCCCCCCCCCCCCCCCCCTCCGTTCTGCCCCTCTCTGACTGTGTGGCTGGGGGGAGAATGGTTTGTTCTCTCAACCCTCTCTCTTCACCCCCCCCCCCTCCCCCCGTTCTGCCCCTCTCTGACTGTGTGGCTGGAGGGAGAATGGTTTGTTCTCTCAACCCTCTCTCTTCACCCCCCCGTTCTGCCCCTCTCTGACTGTGTGGCTGGAGGGAGAATGGTTTGTTCTCTCAACCCTCTCTCTTCACCCCCCCTCCGTTCTACCCCTCTCTGACTGTGTGGCTGGAGGGAGAATGGTTTATTCTCTAATCCCTCTCTCTCGTCTTCCCGTCCGCCTCGCCTCGTCACAATGTCACACAGGCTTAATATTCCCATTATGATGTGGTTGTTTTATTGGACTGTCTGGAGTCACAATGACCTGCCAGAGGAATCTGCCTTTATCCCCTCAGAGCTACCGACTCGCTCTAAACGGCACCCTATTCCCTATGGGGGATCTGGTGAAAAGAAGTGCACTATGTAGGGAATAGGGTGCCATCTGGGATGCAGCCCCCTGTGTCGTCCATTTCAAAGTTGACTACAGTAATCCACGGAGCCCGTTCTTAAATCCCCTCGTCGTGGTCTTTTTTCTTCTGTTAAATTAAATGGCATAGCTACGTCTGGTCTGGGCCGAGCCACACGTCAGAGACAGATACACACGCTGGTTCTTATGTCCTTCACAGGCAGAGGAACAATCCCTCTTTTCTGGCTTGAGGTGGCAATGTGAGAGAGAGGTGTGTGTGAGAGAGGTGTGTGTGAGAGAGGTGTGTGTGAGAGAGGTGTGTGTGAGAGAGGTGTGTGAGAGAGAGGTGTGTGTGAGTGAGATAGGTGTGTGTGAGTGAGAGAGGTGTGTGAGTGAGAGAGGTGTGTGAGTGAGAGAGGTGTGTGAGAGAGAGGTGTGTGAGAGAGAGAGGTGTGTGTGAGATAGGGGGGGGGGTGTGAGAGAGGGGGGGTGTGTGTGTGCGAGAGGGGTGTGAGAGAGAGAGGTGTGTGAGAGAGAGAGGTGTGTGTGAGATAGGGGGGGGGGGGTGAGAGAGGGGTGTGTGTGTGTGTGCGAGAGGGGTGTGTGTGTGTGGTGAGTGTGAGGTGTGTTTAGCATCATACCTCATCATGTAAAGTACATATATCTGCAGTTGCTGTGAGCTGTGGTTGTTATGTGGTTGTTAGGTGGTTATGTTATGTGGTTGTTAGGTGGTTGTTAGGTGGTTGTTAGGTGGTTGTTAGGTGGTTATGTGGTTGTTAGGTGGTTGTTAGGTGGTTATGTGGTTGTTAGGTGGTTGTTAGGTGGTTGTTATGTGGTTATGTTATGTGGTTGTTAGGTGATGTGGTTGTTAGGTGGTTGTTATGTGGTTGTTAGGTGGTTGTTAGGTGATGTGGTTGTTAGGTGATGTGGTTATGGTATGTGGTTGTTAGGTGGTTGTTAGGTGATGTGGTTGTTAGGTGGTTATGGTATGTGGTTGTTAGGTGGTTGTTAGGTGGTTATGGTATGTGGTTGTTATGTGGTTGTTAGGTGGTTATGTGGTTGTTAGGTGGTTATGTGGTTGTTAGGTGGTTATGTTATGTGGTTGTTAGGTGGTTATGTGGTTGTTAGGTGGTTATGTTATGTGGTTGTTAGGTGGTTGTTAGGTGGTTATGGTATGTGGTTGTTATGTGGTTGTTAGGTGGTTATGTGGTTGTTAGGTGGTTATGTGGTTGTTAGGTGGTTATGTTATGTGGTTGTTAGGTGATGTGGTTGTTAGGTGGTTATGTTATGTGGTTGTTAGGTGATGTGGTTGTTAGGTGGTTATGTTACGTGGTTGTTAGGTGGTTATGTTATGTGGTTGTTAGGTGATGTGGTTGTTAGGTGGTTATGTTATGTGGTTGTTAGGTGATGTGGTTGTTAGGTGGTTATGTTACGTGGTTGTTAGGTGGTTATGTTATGTGGTTGTTAGGTGATGTGGTTGTTAGGTGGTTATGTTATGTGGTTAGGTGGTTATGTTATGTGGTTGTTAGGTAGTTGTTAGGTGATGTGGTTGTTAGGTGGTTATGGTATGTGGTTGTTAGGTGGTTATGTTATGTGGTTGTTAGGTGGTTATGTTATGTGGTTGTTAGGTGGTTATGTTATGTGGTTGTTAGGTGGTTATGTTATGTGATTGTTAGGTGGTTATGGTATGTGGTTGTTAGGTGGTTATGTTATGTGGTTGTTAGGTGGTTATGGTATGTGGTTGTTAGGTGGTTATGTGGTTGTTAGGTAGTTGTTAGGTGGTTATGTGGTTGTTAGGTGGTTGTTAGGTGGTTATGTGGTTGTTAGGTGGTTATGTGGTTGTTAGGTGGTTGTTAGGTGGTTGTTATGTGGTTATGTTATGTGGTTGTTAGGTGATGTGGTTGTTAGGTGGTTATGTTATGTGGTTGTTAGGTGGTTGTTAGGTGATGTGGTTGTTAGGTGATGTGGTTGTTAGGTGGTTATGGTATGTGGTTGTTAGGTGGTTGTTAGGTGGTTGTTAGGTGGTTGTTAGGTGATGTGGTTGTTAGGTGGTTATGGTATGTGGTTGTTAGGTGGTTGTTAGGTGGTTATGGTATGTGGTTGTTATGTGGTTGTTAGGTGGTTATGTGGTTGTTAGGTGGTTATGTGGTTGTTAGGTGGTTATGTTATGTGGTTGTTAGGTGGTTATGTGGTTGTTAGGTGGTTATGTTATGTGGTTGTTAGGTGGTTGTTAGGTGGTTATGGTATGTGGTTGTTATGTGGTTGTTAGGTGGTTATGTGGTTGTTAGGTGGTTATGTGGTTGTTAGGTGGTTATGTGGTTGTTAGGTGGTTATGTTATGTGGTTGTTAGGTGATGTGGTTGTTAGGTGGTTATGTTATGTGGTTGTTAGGTGATGTGGTTGTTAGGTGGTTATGTTACGTGGTTGTTAGGTGGTTATGTTATGTGGTTGTTAGGTGATGTGGTTGTTAGGTGGTTATGTTATGTGGTTGTTAGGTGATGTGGTTGTTAGGTGGTTATGTTACGTGGTTGTTAGGTGGTTATGTTATGTGGTTGTTAGGTGATGTGGTTGTTAGGTGGTTATGTTATGTGGTTAGGTGGTTATGTTATGTGGTTGTTAGGTAGTTGTTAGGTGATGTGGTTGTTAGGTGGTTATGATATGTGGTTGTTAGGTGGTTATGTTATGTGGTTGTTAGGTGGTTATGTTATGTGGTTGTTAGGTGGTTGTTAGGTGGTTGTTAGGTGGTTGTTAGGTGGTTATGTGGTTGTTAGGTGGTTGTTAGGTGGTTATGTGGTTGTTAGGTGGTTGTTAGGTGGTTGTTATGTGGTTATGTTATGTGGTTGTTAGGTGATGTGGTTGTTAGGTGGTTGTTATGTGGTTGTTAGGTGGTTGTTAGGTGATGTGGTTGTTAGGTGATGTGGTTATGGTATGTGGTTGTTAGGTGGTTGTTAGGTGATGTGGTTGTTAGGTGGTTATGGTATGTGGTTGTTAGGTGGTTGTTAGGTGGTTATGGTATGTGGTTGTTATGTGGTTGTTAGGTGGTTATGTGGTTGTTAGGTGGTTATGTGGTTGTTAGGTGGTTATGTTATGTGGTTGTTAGGTGGTTATGTGGTTGTTAGGTGGTTATGTTATGTGGTTGTTAGGTGGTTGTTAGGTGGTTATGGTATGTGGTTGTTATGTGGTTGTTAGGTGGTTATGTGGTTGTTAGGTGGTTATGTGGTTGTTAGGTGGTTATGTTATGTGGTTGTTAGGTGATGTGGTTGTTAGGTGGTTATGTTATGTGGTTGTTAGGTGATGTGGTTGTTAGGTGGTTATGTTACGTGGTTGTTAGGTGGTTATGTTATGTGGTTGTTAGGTGATGTGGTTGTTAGGTGGTTATGTTATGTGGTTGTTAGGTGATGTGGTTGTTAGGTGGTTATGTTACGTGGTTGTTAGGTGGTTATGTTATGTGGTTGTTAGGTGATGTGGTTGTTAGGTGGTTATGTTATGTGGTTAGGTGGTTATGTTATGTGGTTGTTAGGTAGTTGTTAGGTGATGTGGTTGTTAGGTGGTTATGGTATGTGGTTGTTAGGTGGTTATGTTATGTGGTTGTTAGGTGGTTATGTTATGTGGTTGTTAGGTGGTTATGTTATGTGGTTGTTAGGTGGTTATGTTATGTGATTGTTAGGTGGTTATGGTATGTGGTTGTTAGGTGGTTATGTTATGTGGTTGTTAGGTGGTTATGGTATGTGGTTGTTAGGTGGTTATGTGGTTGTTAGGTAGTTGTTAGGTGGTTATGTGGTTGTTAGGTGGTTGTTAGGTGGTTATGTGGTTGTTAGGTGGTTATGTGGTTGTTAGGTGGTTGTTAGGTGGTTGTTATGTGGTTATGTTATGTGGTTGTTAGGTGATGTGGTTGTTAGGTGGTTATGTTATGTGGTTGTTAGGTGGTTGTTAGGTGATGTGGTTGTTAGGTGATGTGGTTGTTAGGTGGTTATGGTATGTGGTTGTTAGGTGGTTGTTAGGTGGTTGTTAGGTGGTTGTTAGGTGATGTGGTTGTTAGGTGGTTATGGTATGTGGTTGTTAGGTGGTTGTTAGGTGGTTATGGTATGTGGTTGTTATGTGGTTGTTAGGTGGTTATGTGGTTGTTAGGTGGTTATGTGGTTGTTAGGTGGTTATGTTATGTGGTTGTTAGGTGGTTATGTGGTTGTTAGGTGGTTATGTTATGTGGTTGTTAGGTGGTTGTTAGGTGGTTATGGTATGTGGTTGTTATGTGGTTGTTAGGTGGTTATGTGGTTGTTAGGTGGTTATGTGGTTGTTAGGTGGTTATGTGGTTGTTAGGTGGTTATGTTATGTGGTTGTTAGGTGATGTGGTTGTTAGGTGGTTATGTTATGTGGTTGTTAGGTGATGTGGTTGTTAGGTGGTTATGTTACGTGGTTGTTAGGTGGTTATGTTATGTGGTTGTTAGGTGATGTGGTTGTTAGGTGGTTATGTTATGTGGTTGTTAGGTGATGTGGTTGTTAGGTGGTTATGTTACGTGGTTGTTAGGTGGTTATGTTATGTGGTTGTTAGGTGATGTGGTTGTTAGGTGGTTATGTTATGTGGTTAGGTGGTTATGTTATGTGGTTGTTAGGTAGTTGTTAGGTGATGTGGTTGTTAGGTGGTTATGATATGTGGTTGTTAGGTGGTTATGTTATGTGGTTGTTAGGTGGTTATGTTATGTGGTTGTTAGGTGGTTATGTTATGTGGTTGTTAGGTGGTTATGTTATGTGATTGTTAGGTGGTTATGGTATGTGGTTGTTAGGTGGTTATGTTATGTGGTTGTTAGGTGGTTATGGTATGTGGTTGTTAGGTGGTTATGTGGTTGTTAGGTAGTTGTTAGGTGATGTGGTTGTTAGGTGGTTATGGTATGTGGTTGTTAGGTGGTTATGTTATGTGGTTGTTAGGTGGTTATGTTATGTGGTTGTTAGGTGGTTATGTTATGTGGTTGTTAGGTAGTTGTTAGGTGATGTGGTTGTGTTATGTGGTTGTTAGGTGGTTGTTAGGTGATGTGGTTGTTAGGTGGTTATGTTATGTGGTTGTTAGGTGGTTATGTTATGTGGTTGTTAGGTAGTTGTTAGGTGATGGGGTTGTTAGGTGGTTATGGTATGTGGTTGTTAGGTGGTTATGTTATGTGGTTGTTAGGTGGTTATGGTATGTGGTTGTTAGGTGGTTATGTGGTTGTTAGGTAGTTGTTAGGTGATGTGGTTGTTAGGTGGTTATGGTATGTGGTTGTTAGGTGGTTATGTTATGTGGTTGTTAGGTGGTTATGTTATGTGGTTGTTAGGTGGTTATGGTATGTGGTTGTTAGGTGGTTATGTTATGTGGTTGTTAGGTGGTTATGTGGTTGTTAGGTAGTTGTTAGGTGGTTATGTTACGTGGTTGTTAGGTGGTTATGTGGTTGTTAGGTGATGTGGTTGTTAGGTGGTTATGTTATGTGGTTGTTAGGTAGTTGTTGGGTGGTTGTTAGGTGATGTGGTTGTTATGTAATACATTTGTTGTGGGTTGTTCCATGTGTTTAATTGATCTGTTGTGTTCCAGGAAACAGTAAGGAAGAGGAGGAGGCCATGATGCAGGAGTGGTTCATGTTGGTCAACAAGAAGAACGCTCTGATCAGGAGACAGAACCAACTCTCTCTACTGTAAGTCCCCTAACTCTCTCTACTGTAAGTCCCCTGACTCTCTCTACTGTAAGTCCCCTAACTCTCTCTACTGTAAGTCCCCTAACTCTCTCTAATGTAAGTCCCCTAACTCTCTCTACTGTAAGTCCCCTAACGCTCTCTACTGTAAGTCCCCTAACTCTCTCTACTGTAAGTCCCCTAACTCTCTCTACTGTAAGTCCCCTAACTCTCTCTACTGTAAGTCCCCTAACTCTCTCTACTGTAAGTCCCCTAACTCTCTCTACTGTAAGTCCCCTAACTCTCTCTACTGTAAGTCCCCTAACTCTCTCTACTGTAGGTCCCCTGACTCTCTCTACTGTAAGTCCCCTAACTCTCTCTACTGTAAGTCCCCTAACTCTCTTTACTGTAAGTCCCCTAACTCTCTCTACTGTAAGTTCCCCCAACCCCCTCGACTGTAAGTTCCCCTAACCCCCTCTACTGTAAGTTCCCCCAACCCCCTCTACCGTAAGTTCCCCTAACCCCCTCTACCGTAAGTTCCCCTAACCCCCTCTACCGTAAGTTCCCCTAACCCCTCTACCGTAAGTTCCCCCAACCCCCTCGACCGTAAGTTCCCCCAACCCCCTCGACCGTAAGTTCCCTCGACCGTAAGTTCTCCCAACCCCTCGCTTGTAAGTTCCCCTAACCCCCTCTACCGTAAGGTCCCCTAACCCCCTGTACCGTAAGGTCCCCTAACCCCCTCTACCGTAAGGTCCCCTAACCCCCTCTACCGTAAGTTCCCCCAACCCCCTCGGCCATAAGTTCCCCTAACCCCCTCTACCGTAAGTTCCCCTAACCCCCTCTACCGTAAGTTCCCCTAACCCCTCTACTGTAAGTCCCCTGACTCTCTCTACTGTAAGTTCCCCCAACCCCCTCGACTGTAAGTTCCCCTAACCCCCTCTACCGTAAGTTCCCCTAACCCCCTCGACCGTAAGTTCCCCCAACCCCCTCAGCCATAAGTTCCCCTAACCCCCTCTACCGTAAGTTCCCCTAACCCCCTCTACCGTAAGTTCCCCTAACCCCTCTACCGTAAGTTCCCCCAACCCCCTCGACCGTAAGTTCCCCCAACCCCCTCGACCGTAAGTTCCCCCAACCCCCTCGACCGTAAGTTCCCTCGACCGTAAGTTCTCCCAACCCCCTCGCTTGTAAGTTCCCCTAACCCCCTCTACCGTAAGGTCCCCTAACCCCCTCTACCGTAAGGTCCCCTAACCCCCTCTACCGTAAGGTCCCCTAACCCCCTCTACCGTAAGGTCCCCTAACCCCCTCTACCATAAGTTCCCCTAAGCCCCTCTACTGTAAGGTCCCCCAACCCCCTCGACTGTAAGTTCCACTAACCATCTCTACCGTAAGTTCCCCTAACCCCCTCTACCGTAAGTTCCCCTAACCATCTCTACTCGAAGTCCCCTAACACTAATCTCTTTCTCTCTCACTCTCCATTGTGTCTGACTATCCAATACACAGACATAGTATTCTCTCTGTGTGTTCCCAGTTCCCAATACACAGACATAGTATTCTCTCTGTGTGTTCCCAGTTCCCAATACACAGACATAGTATTCTCTCTGTGTGTTCCCAGTTCCCAATACACAGACATAGTATTCTCTCTGTGTGTTCCCAGTTCCCAATACACAGACATAGTATTCTCTCTGTGTGTTCCCAGTTCCCAATACACAGACATAGTATTCTCTCTGTGTGTTCCCAGTTCCCAATACACAGACATAGTATTCTCTCTGTGTATTCCCTGTTCCCAATACACAGACATAGTATTCTCTCTGTGTGTTCCCAGTTCCCAATACACAGACATAGTATTCTCTCTGTGTATTCCCTGTTCCCAATACACAGACATAGTATTTTTAAACCAATCATCACACAACTGCTTTACCCTGTGATCTGTGTGTTGTAAACCTGTTAATGTCCATAATCCATTCTGGTTCTGTTTATTCCTGGCATTTACATGTCAACATTAAACCAATAAGAACCCAGCGATCATCACAACGTTGCATCACAACGCCTTTCTCTTTAGCTACATTTCCAAATGGCACCTTATTCCCTATGTAGTGCACTGCTTTTTAGACCAGGGCCCTATGGGATTCTGTGTGGGTCCTGGTCAAAAGTAGTGCCATTTGTGACACAGGCTTTGTGAGGTCACTCAGCCACTAGGTGGACAGGTGGAAACACAGCTCTCCTTTTCATTCTCTCTCTCTCTCTTTTCTTTTCATTCCTTCCTCCCTCGCAGGATTTCAAAGGGCCAGAGAGAACAAGAGACTGAAGTATTCATATAATCACATTATATGGTGTGAGAGAGAGAGGGAGGGAGAGAGAGGGAGGGAGAGAGCTGGGAGGGTGTTTAAAGTGGCCAATTGATAGAGGGTCTGATTACTACCTCTTTCATTTCTCTCTTTGTGGCAGAAAAGCGCCTCTGAAGGACAAATTCTATTATGGCGAAAATTAGCTCGTTTTCTAAACCATCTGAAAGAAGGGGAATTAAATTTGTAGCCCTACCGCCCAGACATTACCCACTCTACCACCCAGACATTACCCACTCTACCGCCCAGACATTACCCACTCTACCCCCCAGACATTACCCACTCTATCACCCAGACATTACCCACTCTACCGCCCAGACATTACCCACTCTACCACCCAGACATTGCCCACTCTACCACCCAGACATTACCCCCCCTACCGCCCAGACATTATCCACTCTACCACCCAGACATTACCCAATCTACCCCCCAGACATTACCCACTCTACCACCCAGACATTACCCACTCTACCACCCAGACATTACCCACTCTACCACCCAGACATTACCCACTCTACCACCCAGACATTACCCCCCCTACTGCCCAGACATTACCCACTCTACCACCCAGACATTACCCACTCTACCACCCAGACATTACCCACTCTACCACCCAGACATTACCCACTCTACCACCCAGACATTACCCACTCTACCACCCAGACATTGCCCACTCTACCACCCAGACATTCCCCCCCCTACCACCCAGACATTATCCACTCTACCACCCAGACATTACCCAATCTACCCCCCAGACATTACCCACTCTACCGCCCAGACATTACCCACTCTAGCGCCCAGACATTACCCCCTTCCTACCGCCCAGACATTACCCCCCTACCGCCCAGACATTACCCCCCCTACCGCCCAGACATTACCCCCCCTACCGCCCAGACATTACCCCCCCTACCGCCCAGACATTACCCCCCCTACCGCCCAGACATTACCCCCCCCTACCGCCCAGACATTACACCCCCCTACCGCCCAGACATTACTCCCCCCTACCGCCCAGACATTACCCCCCCTGCCGCCCAGACATTACCCCCCTACCGCCCAGACATTACCCCCCCTACCGCCCAGACATTACCCCCCTACCGCCCAGACATTACCCCCCTACCGCCCAGACATTACCCCCCTACCGCCCAGACATTACCCCCCTACCGCCCAGACATTACCCCCCTACCGCCCAGACATTACCCCCCTACCGCCCATACATTACCCCCCTACCGCCCATACATTACCCCCTACCGCCCAGACATTACCCCCCTACCGCCCAGACATTACCCCCCTACCGCCCAGACATTACCCCCTACCGCCCATACATTACCCCACTTACCGGCCATACATTACCCCCCCTACCGCCCATACATTATCCCCCCTACCGCCCAGACATTACCCCCCTACCGCCCATACATTACCCCACTACCGCCCATACATTATCCCCCCTATCGCCCAGACATTATCCCCCCTACCGCCCATACATTATCCCCCCACACTCATACCTCCTGTTCATGTTTGGTTCCATCTCCTGTCCTTTTCCTTTTCACTGTCCTATCTCTCTACCTGTCTCTCCATCTCTCTACCTGTCTCTCCATCTCTCTACCTGTCTCTCCATCTCTCTACCTGTCTCTCCATCTCTCTACCTGTCTCTCCATCTCTCTACCTGTCTCTCCATCTCTCTACCTGTCCCCCCTCTACTTTTCCCTGTCTCTCCATCTCTCTACCTGTCTCTCCTCTCCTTTTCCCCTGTCTCTCCATCTGTCTCTCCATCTCTCTACCTGTCTCTCCATCTCTCTACTGGTCTCTCCAACTCTCTACCTGTCTCTCCATCTCTACCTGTTTCTCCATCTCTCTACCTGTCTCTCCATCTCTCTACCTGTCTCTCCATCTCTCTACCTGTCTCTCCATCTCTCTACCTGTCTCTCCATCTCTCTACCTGTCTCTCCATCTCTCTACCTGTCCCCCCTCTACTTTTCCCTGTCTCTCCATCTCTCTACCTGTCTCTCCATCTCTCTACCTGTCTCTCCATCTCTCTTCCTGTCTCTCCATCTCTCTACCTGTCTCTCCTCTCCTTTTCCCTGTCTTTCCATCTCTCTACCTGTCTCTCCATCTCTCTACCTGTCTCTCCATCTCTCTACCTGTCTCTCCATCTCTCTACCTGTCCCCCCTCTACTTTTCCCTGTCTCTCCATCTCTCTACCTGTCTCTCCATCTCTCTACCTGTCTCTCCATCTCTCTACCTGCCTCTCCATCTCTCTACCTGTCTCTCCATCTCTCTACCTGTCTCTCCATCTCTCTACCTGTACCCCCTCTACTTTTCCCTGTCTCTCCATCTCTCTACCTGTCTCTCCATCTCTCTACCTGTCTCTCCATCTCTACCCGTCTCTCCATCTCTCTACCTGTCTCTCCATCTCTCTACCTGTCTCTCCATCTCTCTACCTGTCCCCCCTCTACTTTTCCCTGTCTCTCCATCTCTCTACCTGTCTCTCCTCTCCTTTTCCCCTGTCTCTCCATCTGTCTCTCCATCTCTCTACCTGTCTCTCCATCTCTCTACTGGTCTCTCCAACTCTCTACCTGTCTCTCCATCTCTACCTGTTTCTCCATCTCTCTACCTGTCTCTCCATCTCTCTACCTGTCTCTCCATCTCTCTACCTGTCTCTCCATCTCTCTACCTGTCTCTCCATCTCTCTACCTGTCTCTCCATCTCTCTACCTGTCCCCCCTCTACTTTTCCCTGTCTCTCCATCTCTCTACCTGTCTCTCCATCTCTCTACCTGTCTCTCCATCTCTCTAACTGTCTCTCCATCTCTCTTCCTGTCTCTCCATCTCTCTACCTGTCTCTCCTCTCCTTTTCCCTGTCTTTCCATCTCTCTACCTGTCTCTCCATCTCTCTACCTGTCTCTCCATCTCTACCTGTCTCTCCATCTCTCTTCCTGTCTCTCCATCTCTCTACTTGTCTCTCCATCTCTACCTGTCTCTCCATCTCTCTACTTGTCTCTCCATCTCTCTACCTGTCTCTCCATCTCTACCTGTCTCTCCATCTCTCTTCCTGTCTCTCCATCTCTCTACCTGTCTCTCCTCTCCTTTTCCCCTGTCTCTCCATCTCTCTACCTGTCTCTCCATCTCTCTACCTGTCTCTCCATCTCTACCTGTCTCTCCATCTCTCTACCTGTCTCTCCATCTCTCTCTGTCTCTCCACCTCTCTACCTGTCTCTCCATCTCTCTACCTGTCTCTCCATCTCTCTACCTGTCTCTCCATCTCTACCTGTCTCTCCATCTCTCTACCTGTCTCTCCATCTCTCTCTGTCTCTCCACCTCTCTACCTGTCTCTCCATCTCTCTACCTGTCTCTCCCTCTCTCTCTCCATCTCTGTCCCTCTCTCACCCACACACACAGGGTTTTACCAGACCAGCCCAGGCAGGGCCCCGGGTCGGGGTATGTTTGTGTATCAGATATTTGCAGTAGATTAATGTGTGGAGAGAAGGGAGAAGGTCCAGCCGACTGGCTGAATCGATGTTTATTGCAGACTTCTTCTAAGTGCTTAATGATTTAGTCATTAACATATTGATGAACTTTGTTCCAACTTACTGCCACAGGGAGAAGGAGCACGATCTGGAGCGGCGCTTTGAGCTGCTCAACAGAGAGCTGAGAGCCATGATGGCCATCGAGGGTAAGACATTTACCCTTCGGTCATTTAGAAGACGCTCTTATGACGGGGGAAGTTAGGCCAGGGGGTTGAGCGGGTGGGGAGGGGGAGGGAAGATACAATTAGAGAGGGGGGAGAGACGATTAGAGAGGAGGGAGGGAGGGAAGAGACGATTAGAGAGGGGGGGAGAGACGATTAGAGAGGGGGGGGGAGACGATTAGAGAGGGTTGGGGGAGAGACAATTAGAGAGTGGGGGAGAGACGATTAGAGAGGGGGGAGAGACGATTAGAGAGGGGGAGGGAAGAGACGATTAGAGGGGGGGGGGAGACGATTAGAGAGGGGGGAGACGATTAGAGGGGGGGGAGAGACGATTAGAGAGGGGGGGAGAGACAATTAGAGAGGGGGAGGGAAGAGACGATTAGAGAGGGGTGGAGACGTTTAAGTAGGAAAGTGGAAATGGGGAGAAATACTTCAAATACATCACCTGTACCTTTATGGGTGGTGATTTTACTGCTATCTACTGGTAAACTGTCTATTATTCCATTAGTTTGGATTCAACACATTTCTCTCCTGCTCTGAATAATAGTGCTTCCTTGCAGTCAGGATCCTAACCACAGGTTGCTAGGTGGTTACTAGGAGGATCCTCCTCTGTCAGTATCCTAACCACAGGTTGCTAAATGGTTACTAGGAGGAGCCTCCTCTGTCAGTATCCTAACCACAGGTTGCTAGGGTGGTTACTAGGAGGATCCTCCTCAGTCAGGATCCTAACCACAGGTTGCTAGGTGGTTACTAGGAGGATCCTCCTCTGTCAGTATCCTAACCACAGGTTGCTAGGTGGTTACTAGGAGGATCCTCCTCAGTCAGTATCCTAACCACAGGTTGCTAGGGTGGTTACTAGGAGGAACCTCCTCAGTCAGGATCCTAACCACAGGTTGCTAGGTGGTTACTAGGAGGATCCTCCTCAGTCAGGATCCTAACCACAGGTTGCTAGGTGGTTACTAGGAGGAACCTCCTCAGTCAGGATCCTAACCACAGGTTGCTAGGTGGTTACTAGGAGAAGCCTCCTCAGTCAGGATCCTAACCACAGGTTGCTAGGTGGTTACTAGGAGGAGCCTCCTCAGCGAGAAGATCTGGACTGATGCTGTCTGATCAGTGCTATCTAACACCCATAGTAGGCCTGAATACCATTATCAGCACCCTGGTTTGATATCTAGCCCTGCTGACTGACATGGAGGATTAAAACCCGGCTAGCTAGTAGCTACGTTATCCAGGTAGGTTGTTGTGTGTACTGGTACCGGCTGAAAAGCACCACTATTGTGTGGTATCAAAGTTGTCGAGCCGAAACCCAAGTTTAATCCCTTTCACTGTGTCCTCTTTGTGAAAAATGAACCTTTTGACAATCAATGCAAATTGATTTCTCCATTCAATGTTGACCTGCCTGCACCTCTGCATCGGCCATGGTAATTTCTTTCCCCACCTGATAAGCAACCTGATCCATATTGAATCAATTGTAATTAGCTGGTGGAAGGGACTGGGCAGGTGTGTGTAGGGAGGAGGGGGGAGTGTGTATTTGTGTGTGCACCGTGTGTGTGTGTGCGTGCGTGTGTTGTGGAGTAGACAGACATGCATAGCTGAACAGGAGCAAGAGAGTAGGAACACATCCTGGTTAGGGGTTGATTGCTCTTGTCTGCCACACACCAGCCAGCCTGTATTTCTGTATTTGGAGAGGGAAGCAACAGGTAATGCAGTCAGACACCTGACAAAGACACCTGACAAAGACACCTGACAAAGCTGCTCTGAACTTTACATTTTATTACATTGTTCTAAGTGCATTTTCCACATGGTCACATGGTCACAACACATGGTCACATGGTCACAACACATGGTCACATGGTCACATGGTCACAACACATGGTCACAACACGTGGTCACATGATCACATGGTCACAACAAGTGGTCACATGGTCACATGGTCACAACACGTGGTCACAACACATGGTCACATGGTCACAACACGTGGTCACAACACATGGTCACAACACATGGTCACATGGTCACAACACATGGTCACAACACATGGTCACAACACATGGTCACATGGTCACAACACGTGGTCACAACACGTGGTCACATGGTCACAACACGTTGTCACATGGGGATAAGGAATACAAATGTTAAAATTAAAGCATAGTAATCTATAAAACATAATTGACATAAAACGTCATGATACAATAACATACATTCGTTGTTTTCTCAGAGCACAATAGGAGTTTGATGGCCATTTGCAGGCTATGCACTGTGAGAGGATGAATCCTTTGCAATCAAATCAAATTTATTTTTCACATACACATGGTTAGCAGGTGTTAATTAATGCAAGTGTAGCGAAATGCTTGTGCTTCTAGTTCCGACAATGCAGTAATAACCAACAAGTAATCTAGCTAACAATTCCAAAACTACTACCTTATACACACAAGTGTAAAGGGATAAAGAATATGTACATAAAGATATATGAATGAGTGATGGTACAGAACGACATAGGCAAGATGCAGTAGATGGTATCGAGTGCAGTATATACATATGAGATGAGTAATGTAGGGTATGTAAACAAAGTGGCATAGTTAATGTGGCTAGAGATACATGTATTACATAAAGATGCAGTAAATGATATAGAGTACAGTATATACATATGAGATGAGTAATGTAGGGTATGTAAACATTATATTAAGTAGCATTGTTTAAAGTGGCTAGTGATATATTTTACATCAATTCCCATACATTTTCATTAAACCTATAAACCTGAATTGAGTGCATGAGCAGCAGAGTATGAGAGGTGGGACGAGGCAGACAATGGTCCTGGAGAGGTGGGACAAGCCAGACCATGGTCCTGGAGAGGTGGGACAAGCCATACCATGGTCCTGGAGAGGTGGGACAAGGCAGACCATGGTCCTGGAGAGGTGGGACAAGCCAGACCATGGTCCTGGAGAGGTGGAGACAAGGCAGACCATGGTCCTGGAGAGGTGGAGAGGTGGGACAAGCCAGACCATGGTCCTGGAGAGGTGGAGAGGTGGGACAAGCCAGACTATGGTCCTGGAGAGGTGGGACAAGCCAGACCATGGTCCTGGAGAGGTGGGACAAGCCAGACCATGGTCCTGGAGAGGTGGAGAGGTGGGACAAGCCAGACCATGGTTCTGGAGAGGTGGAGAGGTGGGACAAGCCATACCATGGTCCTGGAGAGGTGGAGACAAGGCAGACCATGGTCCTGGAGAGGTGGGACAAGGCAGACCATGGTCCTGGAGAGGTGGGACAAGCCAGACCATGGTCCTGGAGAGGTGGGACAAGCCAGACCATGGTCCTGGAGAGGTGGGACAAGCCAGACCATGGTCCTGGAGAGGTGGGACAAGGCAGACTATGGTCCTGGAGAGGTGGGATAAGGCAGACTATGGTCCTGGAGAGGTGGGATAAGCCAGACCATGGTCCTGGAGAGGTGGGACAAGCCAGACCATGGTCCTGGAGAGGTGGGACAAGGCAGACTATGGGCCTGGAGAGGTGGAGAGGTGGGACAAGCCAGACTATGGTCCTGGAGAGGTGGGACAAGGCAGACTATGGTCCTGGAGAGGTGGGATAAGGCAGACTATGGTCCTGGAGAGGTGGGATAAGCCAGACCATGGTCCTGGAGAGGTGGGACAAGCCAGACCATGGTCCTGGAGAGGTGGGACTTATCAACTGGCCCTTTATCCTCCTCTCCACCCTCTCCTCTCCAACCTCTCCACCCTCTCCACTCTCTCCACCCCAACCTCTCCACCCTCTCCACTCTCTCCACCCCACTCTCTCCACCCTCTCCACCCCACTCTCTCCACCCTCTCCACTCTCCACTCTCTCCACCCTCTCCTCTCCACTCTCTCCACCCTCTCCACCCTCTCCTCTCCACTCTCTCCACCCTCTCCACCCTCTCCTCTCCACTCTCTCCACCCTCTTCACCCTCTTCTCTCCAACCTCTCCTCTCCACCCTCTCCACCCTCTCCTCTCCACTCTCTCCACCCTCTCCTCTCTCCTCTCCACCCTCTCCAATCTCTCCTCTCCACCCTCTCCAATCTCTCCTCCTGCCCTCTCTCCATTCCTCTCTCCTCTTCTCCTTCCTCGGGGATCTACTTAATATTCAACATGCTCTACCTTTCACAGGCCAGGCACAGATAGTTCTGCTAGAAAGATAGTGTGTGAGGGAAGAGAGTGTGTGTCCGCTGTTATTTGGTGGTTGGCCAGGTCCATTGAGTGATGGCTGGGCTGCGTGGCGTGGCGTGGCTTGCAGGTAATTGCTGATTTGGTTGGCCAGCCGATGACAGAGAGACTTGCAGAGATAGACACACACACACACACGCTCGCGCACACACACACGTCCATGCCAGTCGATGACAGAGAGACGCTAGCGCTGGAGTACTCAAACCAGTGAACGACACAGATATACACACTTGAAGAGATATATTCACACACTCTCACACACACTCACACACACTCTCACACACTCACACACACACTCACACCCTCTCACATGATTAAAAGTGATACAGATAGCCAGCAGCGTATCCACTTATTCTGATGCCTCACAGCATAGTGGGAGAATGTGTGCTTCCATACCATCCAGTCTATGATCCATACTGTTATTGATCTGTCAGTCTATGATCCATACTGTTATTGAGCTGTCAGTCTATGATCCATACTGTTATTGAGCTGTCAGTCTATGATCCATACTGTTATTGAGCCGTGAGCTGTCAGTCTATGATCCATACTGTTATTGATCTGTCAGTCTATGATCCATACTGTTATTGAACTGTCAGTCTATGATCCATACTGTTATTGAGCCGTGAGCTGTCAGTCTATGATCCATACTGTTATTGAACTGTCAGTCTATGATCCATACTGTTATTGATCTGTCAGTCTATGATCCATACTGTTATTGAACTGTCAGTCTATGATCCATACTGTTATTGAGCTGTCAGTCTATGATCCATACTGTTATTGAGCTGTCAGTCTATGATCCATACTGTTATTGAGCTGTCAGTCTATGATCCATACTGTTATTGAGCTGTCAGTCTATGATCCATACTGTTATTGAGCCGTGAGCTGTCAGTCTATGATCCATACTGTTATTGATCTGTCAGTCTATGATCCATACTGTTATTGAGCTGTCAGTCTATGATCCATACTGTTATTGAGCTGTCGGTCTATGATCCATACTGTTATTGAGCTGTCAGTCTATGATCCATACTGTTATTGAGATGTCAGTCTATGATCCATACTGTTATTGAGCTGTCAGTCTATGATCCATACTGTTATTGAACTGTCAGTCTATGATCCATACTGTTATTGAGATGTCAGTCTATGATCCATACTGTTATTGAGCTGTCAGTCTATGATCCATACTGTTATTGAGCTGTCAGTCTATGATCCATACTGTTATTGAGCCGTGAGCTGTCAGTCTATGATCCATACTGGTATTGAGCCGTGAGCTGTCAGTCTATGATCCATACTGTTATTGAGCCGTGAGCTGTCAGTCTATGATCCATACTGTTATTGAGCCGTGAGCTGTCAGTCTATGATCCATACTGTTATTGAGCTGTAAGATGTCAGTCTATGATCCATACTGTTATTGAGCTGTCAGTCTATGATCCATACTGTTATTGATCTGTCAGTCTATGATCCATACTGTTATTGAGCTGTCAGTCTATGATCCATACTGTTATTGATCTGTCAGTCTATGATCCATAGTGTTATTGAGCTGTCAGTCTATGATCCATACTGTTATTGAGCTGTCAGTCTATGATCCATACTGTTATTGAGCTGTCAGTCTATGATCCATACTGTTATTGAGCCGTGAGCTGTCAGTCTATGATCCATACTGTTATTGAGCTGTCAGTCTATGATCCATACTGTTATTGAGCTGTCAGTCTATGATCCATACTGTTATTGAGCTGTCAGTCTATGATCCATACTGTTATTGAGCTGTCAGTCTATGATCCATACTGTTATTGAGCTGTCAGTCTATGATCCATACTGTTATTGAGCTGTCAGTCTATGATCCATACTGTTATTGAGCCGTGAGCTGTCAGTCTATGATCCATACTGTTATTGATCTGTCAGTCTATGATCCATACTGTTATTGAGCTGTCAGTCTATGATCCATACTGTTATTGAGATGTCAGTCTATGATCCATACTGTTATTGAGCTGTCAGTCTATGATCCATACTGTTATTGAGATGTCAGTCTATGATCCATACTGTTATTGAGCTGTCAGTCTATGATCCATACTGTTATTGAGCTGTCAGTCTATGATCCATACTGTTATTGAGCCGTGAGCTGTCAGTCTATGATCCATACTGGTATTGAGCCGTGAGCTGTCAGTCTATGATCCATACTGTTATTGAGCCGTGAGCTGTCAGTCTATGATCCATACTGTTATTGAGCTGTCAGTCTATGATCCATACTGTTATTGAGCTGTCGGTCTATGATCCATACTGTTATTGAGCTGTCAGTCTATGATCCATACTGTTATTGAGATGTCAGTCTATGATCCATACTGTTATTGAGCTGTCAGTCTATGATCCATACTGTTATTGAACTGTCAGTCTATGATCCATACTGTTATTGAGATGTCAGTCTATGATCCATACTGTTATTGAGCTGTCAGTCTATGATCCATACTGTTATTGAGCTGTCAGTCTATGATCCATACTGTTATTGAGCCGTGAGCTGTCAGTCTATGATCCATACTGGTATTGAGCCGTGAGCTGTCAGTCTATGATCCATACTGTTATTGAGCCGTGAGCTGTCAGTCTATGATCCATACTGCTATTGAGTCGTGAGCTGTCAGTCTATGATCCATACTGTTATTGAGCTGTAAGATGTCAGTCTATGATCCATACTGTTATTGAGCTGTCAGTCTATGATCCATACTGTTATTGATCTGTCAGTCTATGATCCATACTGTTATTGAGCTGTCAGTCTATGATCCATACTGTTATTGATCTGTCAGTCTATGATCCATAGTGTTATTGAGCTGTCAGTCTATGATCCATACTGTTATTGAGCTGTCAGTCTATGATCCATACTGTTATTGAGCTGTCAGTCTATGATCCATACTGTTATTGAGCCGTGAGCTGTCAGTCTATGATCCATACTGTTATTGAGCTGTCAGTCTATGATCCATACTGTTATTGAGCTGTCAGTCTATGATCCATACTGTTATTGAGCTGTCAGTCTATGATCCATACTGTTATTGAGCTGTCGGTCTATGATCCATACTGTTATTGAGCTGTCGGTCTATGATCCATACTGTTATTGAGCTGTCAGTCTATGATCCATACTGTTATTGAGCCGTGAGCTGTCAGTGGTTGGTAGAGTTGAAGATTTTATCAGGAACAGAATGGAACCTAAAGATCAGGGGACTGGACCCTATCACAGAACACCTAGAGGAGGGAGAGGGAGGAGGAGAAGGAGAGGGAGGAGGAGAAGGAGAGGGAGGAAGAGAAAGAGAGGGAGGAGGAGGAGGAGAGGGAGGAGGAGAAGGAGAGGGAGGAAGAGAAAGAGAGGGAGGAGGAGGAGGAGAGGGAGGAAGAGAAGGAGAGGGAGGAGGAGAAGGAGAGGGAGGTGGAAAAGGAGAGGGAGGAGAAGAAGGAGAGGGAGGAGGAGAAGGAGAGGGGGGGAGGCGAAGGATAGGGAGGAGGAGAAGGAGGAGGAGAAGGAGAGGGAGGAGGAGAAGGAGAGAGAGGGAGGAAGAGAAGGAGAGAGAGGGAGGAAGCAAAGGAGAGGGAGGGAGGAGAAGGAGAGGGAGGAGGAGGAGAGGGAGAAGGAGAGGGAGGAGGAGAAGGAGAGGGAGGAGAAGAAGGAGAGAGGGATGGTATATTAAACAGACCCTGGGGTTTAAAGACATGTTGGGTGATAGAGGGGATCCTCCTTGTGTCTGCCTGGTCTGCTGCCAGGCTGTGAAAATACCATCTGTATACCAGGACTCAGCTCCCTCATACCAAACACACACACCTTTAAACACACACACACCTTTAAACACACATACACATAATGGTACGTACACACACAAACGTGCTTACAGACACAGTCTTACGAACACCATCTGTAATCCACGGTCTCATCTCCTTGCAACCAAATTGATCTACTGTGCTCTCTTTATCTGTTTACTGTTTACACACACACTTACACACTCACACACACACACACTCACACCACACACACCTTTCTCTCCCCTCTCCGTACACAGCGTGTGACGTGGCTCGGAGGGTGTGTGTTGTGAAGTGTCTGCTCCTGGTCTCTGAAGGGATTTATGCAGAGCCAGGTCCCACACTTTTCTTGTTACGGTTTGATATGATAAGCTTTTTTATATGTTGAAAATCAATATGTAATCCTATGTAGTAGTTTATCCTCCCTCCTCTGCAACTCTCACCATCTCTCTCCCTCCCTCTCCCTCTCTCTCACCATCTCTCTCCCTCTCTCTCCCTCTCTCTCACCATCTCTCTCCCTCAATCTCCCTCTCTCTCTCACCATCTCTCTCCCTCTCTCTCCCTCTCTCTCTCCCTCTCTCTCACCATCTCTCTCACCATCTCTCTCCCTCCCTCCCCCTCTCTCTCACCATCTCCCCCTCACTCTCACCATCTCTCTCTCTCCCTCCCTCCCCCTCTCTCTCCCTCTCTCACACCATCTCTCTCCCTCCCTCCCCCTCTCTCTCACCATCTCCCCCTCACTCTCACCATCTCTCTCCCTCTCTCTCACCATCTACCCCTCTCTCACCATCTCTCTCTCCCCCTCTCTCTGATCATCTCCCTCTCTCACCATCTACCCCTCTCTCACCATCTCTCTCTCCCCCTCTCTCTCTCTCTCTCTCTCTCTCTCACCATCTCTCTCCTCTCTTTCCCTCTCTCACCATCTACCCCTCTCTTCCTCTATCTCTACCTCTCTCTCCCTCTCTCTCTCCCTCCTCAAGCAGCTGTCCCCCTCTCCCACCCTCCCTCTCTCCCCCTCTCTCTCCCTCTCTCCCTCCCCTCTTCTACTCCCCCCATGTGTAAATCTATTTGGGCTTTGTTGCAGGTCTAAGGCCGCGGTGCTGTAGCCCTGGATTCATTAGGTATAGTGTGTGTGTGTGTGTGTGTGTGTGTGTGTGTGTGTGTGTGTGTCTGTGTCTGTGTCTGTGTGTGTGGAATCCTGTCACACGGGCACCCTTTGATGATGTTGCTAACTCTTTCAGGATCGCTAGTTGACTGGAACTGGAGATAAGCTTGGGGTATGGTGACAATGCACACACACACACAGATGATAACACACACACACACAATGACACACACACACAAAAACACATAATGACACACACACACAAAAACACATAATGTCACACACACACACACACAATGACACACACACACAAAAACACATAATGACACACACACACACACACACAGATGATGGCACACACACACACAAAAACACATAATGACACACACACACACACACAGATGATGGCACACACACACACACAAACACAATTACACACACACACACACAGATAATGACACACAAACACAATGACACACACACAGATAATGACACACACACACAAACACAATGACACACACACACAAACACCTACTCTTACACACGCTTTGTATAAAATAGATATACTACTAGTGTTACAGCTAGTCAAGCAGCTGTAACTAGTCCTAGACAAGGTGCTGTCTATACAACTAGTCAAGCAGCTGTAACTAGTCCTAGACAAGGTGCTGTCTATACAACTAGTCAAGCAGCTGTAACTAGTACTAGACAAGGTGCTGTCTATACAGCTAGTCAAGTAGCTGTAACTAGTCCTAGACAAGGTGCTGTCTATACAACTTGTCAAGTAGCTGTAACTAGTCCTAGACAAGGTGATGTCTATACAGCTAGTCAAGCAGCTGTAACTAGTCCTAGACAAGGTGCTGTCTATACAGCTAGTCAAGCAGCTGTAACTAGTCCTAGACAAGGTGATGTCTATACATCTAGTCAAGCAGCTGTAACTAGTCCTAGACAAGGTGCTGTCTATACAACTAGTCAAGAAGCTGTAACTAGTCCTAGACAAGGTGATGTCTATACAACTAGTCAAGCAGCTGTAACTAGTCCTAGACAAGGTGATGTCTATACAGCTAGTCAAGTAGCTGTAACTAGTCCTAGACAAGGTGATGTCTATACAACTAGTCAAGCAGCTGTAACTAGTCCTAGACAAGGTGCTGTCTGTACCGCTAGTCAAGGTGCTGTCTGTACCGCTAGTCAAGGTGCTGTCTATACAGCTAGTCAAGGTGCTGTCTATACAGCTAGTCAAGCAGCTGTAACTAGTCCTAGACCAGGTGCTGTCTATACCGCTAGTCAAGCAGCTGTTAGTAGTCCTAGACAAGGTGCTGTCTATACAGCTAGTCAAGCAGCTGTAACTAGTCCTAGACAAGGTGCTGTCTATACAGCTAGTCAAGCAGCTGTAACTAGTCCTAGACAAGGTGATGTCTATACCACTAGTCAAGCAGCTGTGTCTAGGACTAGTTAAGGTGATGTCTATATCGCTAGTCAAGCAGCTGTAACTAGTCCTAGACGAGGTGCTGTCTATACAGCTAGTCAAGCAGCTGCAACTAGTCCTAGACAAGGTGCTTATACAGCTAGTCAAGCAGCTGTAACTAGTCCTAGACAAGGTGCTGTCTATACCACTAGTCAAGCAGCTGTAACTAGTCCTAGACAAGGTGCTGTCTATACAGCTAGTCAAGCAGCTGTAACTAGTCCTAGACAAGGTGCTGTCTATACAGCTAGTCAAGCAGCTGTAGCTAGTCCTAGACAAGGTGATGTCTATACAGCTAGTCAAGCAGCTGTAACTAGTCCTAGACAAGGTGATGTCTATACAGCTAGTCAAGCAGCTGTAACTAGTCCTAGACAAGGTGATGTCTATACAACTAGTCAAGCAGCTGTAACTAGTCCTTAACAAGGTGCTGTCTATACAGCTAGTCAAGTAGCTGTAACTAGTCCTAGACGAGGTGCTGTCTATACAGCTAGTCAAGCAGCTGTAACTAGTCCTAGACAAGGTGATGTCTATACAACTAGTCAAGCAGCTGTAACTAGTCCTAGACAAGGTGCTGTCTGTACCGCTAGTCAAGGTGCTGTCTGTACCGCTAGTCAAGGTGCTGTCTATACAGCTAGTCAAGGTGCTGTCTATACAGCTAGTCAAGCAGCTGTAACTAGTCCTAGACCAGGTGCTGTCTATACCGCTAGTCAAGCAGCTGTTAGTAGTCCTAGACAAGGTGCTGTCTATACAGCTAGTCAAGCAGCTGTAACTAGTCCTAGACAAGGTGCTGTCTATACAGCTAGTCAAGCAGCTGTAACTAGTCCTAGACAAGGTGATGTCTATACCACTAGTCAAGCAGCTGTGTCTAGGACTAGTTAAGGTGATGTCTATATCGCTAGTCAAGCAGCTGTAACTAGTCCTAGACGAGGTGCTGTCTATACAGCTAGTCAAGCAGCTGTAACTAGTCCTAGACAAGGTACTGTCTATACCGCTAGTCAAGCAGCTGTAACTAGTCCTAGACAAGGTGCTTATACAGCTAGTCAAGCAGCTGTAACTAGTCCTAGACAAGGTGCTGTCTATACCACTAGTCAAGCAGCTGTAACTAGTCCTAGACAAGGTGCTGTCTATACAGCTAGTCAAGCAGCTGTAACTAGTCCTAGACAAGGTGCTGTCTATACAGCTAGTCAAGCAGCTGTAGCTAGTCCTAGACAAGGTGATGTCTATACAGCTAGTCAAGCAGCTGTAACTAGTCCTAGACAAGGTGATGTCTATACAGCTAGTCAAGCAGCTGTAACTAGTCCTAGACAAGGTGATGTCTATACAACTAGTCAAGCAGCTGTAACTAGTCCTTAACAAGGTGCTGTCTATACAGCTAGTCAAGTAGCTGTAACTAGTCCTAGACGAGGTGCTGTCTATACAGCTAGTCAAGCAGCTGTAACTAGTCCTAGACAAGGTGATGTCTATACAACTAGTCAAGCAGCTGTAACTAGTCCTAGACAAGGTGCTGTCTGTACCGCTAGTCAAGGTGCTGTCTGTACCGCTAGTCAAGGTGCTGTCTATACAGCTAGTCAAGGTGCTGTCTATACAGCTAGTCAAGCAGCTGTAACTAGTCCTAGACGAGGTGCTGTCTATACAGCTTGTCAAGCAGCTGTAACTAGTCCTAGACAAGGTGATGTCTATACAGCTAGTCAAGCAGCTGTAACTAGTCCTAGACAAGGTGATGTCTATACAACTAGTCAAGCAGCTGTAACTAGTCCTAGACAAGGTGCTGTCTATACCGCTAGTCAAGGTGCTGTCTATACAGCTAGTCAAGGTGCTGTCTATACAGCTAGTCAAGCAGCTGTAACTAGTCCTAGACAAGGTGCTGTCTATACCGCTAGTCAAGCAGCTGTTACTAGTCCTAGACAAGGTGCTGTCTGTACAGCTAGTCAAGCAGCTGTAACTAGTCCTAGACAAGGTGCAGGTAACTTCACAGTAACTACAAATGTCCAAAATGGCACCCTATTCCTTTCATAGTGCACTACCTTGGATTAGCGCCCTATGGGCAGGATTAGGTTTCCATTTGGGACTTTGTGTCCTGACTCCAGTTGGCCCCTGGCCAAAGCTCTCACTTGGGGGCCATTCCACCGAACAACAGAACACAACTAAAGAGAGATCTGTGGTAATAGATGGTAATAGTAATAGACGTCTCCGGACATCACTCGCTGACTACTCTGTAAAATGTCTCTCAAAGTGTTTATCAATCTGTGGATTAATCCATGCTAGTTTGTGCGTATGTGTGTGCTGGTAAATGTGTTGGACCTAGATTTTAAGCCAAGAACACAAACATACTCACTCTCCCCCCGTCCTGCTCTGAGAAAGGGGTCTTCGGAGCAGTTTGGGTCTCCTGAATACATTGAGCATTGGAAGGGTGGGGGTCATGGGGATTTGAACCGGCGCATTCTTCTGTGTCTTGTGCAGATTCACATGGTTACCGTTGAGAGGGTGAAACAGAAGAGAGAGAGAGAGAGAGAGAGAGAGAGAGGGTGAAACAGAAGAGAGAGAGAGGGTGAAACAGAAGAGAGAGAGAGAGAGAGAGAGAGAGAGAGGGTGAAACGAGAGAAAGAGAGGCTGAAACAGAAGAGCAAGAGAGAGGGTGAAACAAGAGAGAGAGAGGGTGAAACAAGAGAGAGAAAGGGTGAAACAAGAGAGAGAGGGTGTAACAAGAGAGAGAGAGGGTGCAACAAGAGAGAGAGAGGGTGTAACGAGAGAGAGAGGGTGAAACAAGAGAGAGAGGGTGAAACAAGAGAGAGAGGGTGAAACAAGAGCGAGAGAGAGAGTGAAACAAGAGTGAGAGAGAGGGTGAAACAAGAGAGAGAGAGGGTGAAACAGGAGAGAGAGAGGGTGAAACGAGAGAGAGAGGGTGAAACAAGAGAGAGAGAGGGTGAGACAAGAGAGAGAGGGTGGAGCGAGAGAGGGTGAAACAGAAGAGATGGCGAAACATGAGAGAGAGGGCGAAACAGAAGAGCGATAGAGGGGGTGAAACAGAAGAGCGGGAGAGGGTGAAACGAGAGAGATAGGGTGAAACAGAAGAGCGAGAGAGGGTGAAACAAGAGCGAGAGAGGGTGAAACAAGAGAGAGAGAGGGTGAAACAAGAGAGAGAGAGGGTGAACAAGAGAGAGAGAGGGTAAAACAATAGCGAGAGAGAGGGTGAAACAGAAAAGAGAGGGTGAAAGAGAGAGGGTGAAACAAGAGAGAGAGAGAGAGAGAGGGTGAAACAAGAGAGAGAGGGTGAACAAGAGAGAGAGAGAGAAGGTAAGACAAGAGAGAGGGTGAAACAATAGCGAGAGAGAGGGTGAAACAGACGAGAGAGGGTGAAACAAGAGAGAGAGGGTGAAACAGAGAGAGAGGGTAAAACAAGAGAGAGAGAGGGTGAAACAAGAGAGGGTGAAACGAGAGAGAAAGAGGGTGAAACGAGAGAGAAAGCGGGTGAAACGAGAGAGAGAGAGAGAGAGGGTGGAGCGAGAGAGGGTGAAACAGAAGAGAGAGAGGGGGTGAAACAGAAGAGCGAGAGAGGGTGAAACAGAAGAGCGAGAGAGGGTGAAACAGAAGAGCAAGAGAGAGGGTGAAACAAGAGAGAGAAAGGATGAAACAAGAGAGAGAGGGTGAAACAGAAGAGTGAGAGAGGGTGAAACGAGAGCGAGAGAGGGTGAAACGAGAGATAGAGAGAGGGTGAAACGAGAGCGAGAGGGTGAAATGAGAGAGAGAGAGAGGGTGAAACAAGAGAGAGAGAGGGTGAAACGAGATAGAGAGGGTGAAACAGAAGAGCGAGAGAGGGTGAAACGAGAGGGAGAGGGTGAAACAAGAGAGGGAGAGGGTGAAACAAGAGAGGGAGAGGGTAAAACGAGAGAGAGGGGTGAAACAGAAGAGAGAGAGAGAGAGAGAGAGAGAAAGAGGGAGAGAGAGAGAGAGTGTGTGTGAACACTGGCTTTCTCTCACTCCTCCCTCTTTCGGGGTTGGAAGTAGGGAGGGGGTAACTTCCATGAGTGGCTGCGGGGTGTTTTTTACCGCAGGTTTCTGGTTACACGCACTCTCACTCACACTCACTCTCTTTCTCATACACACACACACACACACTTTCTCTCGCACACATAGACACTCACCCCTGTTCTCTACCCTCTCGTTTGCGCGGCCATGTCTGTCATCGTCCCTCTATTGTTTACCTTTCTAATGAGGGGGGCGGGACCTACCACAGCTTTGATTGACAGCTCCATGCTTCCGCATCCCACTGGCGGGTTGGAACTTTGGCTTGGGTAAAGAAGAGGGGAGGGGAAAGAGGGAGGGAGGGAGGGAGGGAGATGGAGTAGGGGAAGGGAAGGGAAAGCGAGAGATAGAGTAGGGGAGAGGAAGTAGAAAAGAGAGAGAGAGCAGTTGAGAGGGAGGGACAGAAAAGGAGGGATGTTTTTTGTTATACCTCCGTTTTGGATACTTTTCCCCCCTCTGTGGGCAGGCCTGTGCAGGGGAATTGTGGGATAGTGGAGGTATGGCAAAGGAGGAATAACCTTTTCTATTTGTAATAAGTATATATTTGAAGCTGACAACTTTCCATCGCATTGTGTGAGTTTAGTGAGTAGTCTTCTCCTTTTGACATTTCACTGGTCTTCAATTTAAACATCAAAACCATGTTTGGCATATTGGTATTAGTCCCTGGTAAACACTACTGACCAACCTCTCTGAAGAGGAGAGTAGTTTAGTGCCTGAGAGAGAGAAACGGTCAGAAGAAGAGAAAGAAAGAGAGAAACAGAGAGAGCGAGAGAGTAGCGGGTCAGATAAGGGGACTGTGCTCATTTCGCTCTGTGGTCGACTTCAAAGAGTGGCTGGACCAATGAAGAGAGAGCAAGACCGTACAGGGGGACAAACACACTGGGCCCAGCATGGAGCGCACACCACACACACACACCACACACACACAAACACTCACTCACACACATGACAGGCCGGTTGCAACTTGACGAACCAGAGGGGAAATATTTATTTTTTTAATAAAGCATGCAGCGCACTTATTTTAGTGACTGACATTTTCCAACATTCCTTTTCTTCTCAAATCAATAGGTGTTTAAATATGAATGGATGTAAAGATGTTGAACCAGATGTGTCACATGACCCGCTGTAGAACTCTCTGACGGCTAACTGTTAGAGGGCCAACACCGCCCACTGCAACACAACATTTCTACTGGCACATTTCACTCCAAGTGTTTGGCCCCAAAATGCAACTTTTTTGTGTGTTTTTCCCCCGTCCCTAACTGTGTGATTAATGGGACTGAAGTATATATATTTTTATTTTTATAATACGAGACATGTTCTCTCCTCAAGAGAGTTTATCTGTGGTAGCACATATTCACAAAGCTTCTCTGAGTAGGAGTGCTGATCTAGGACCCTCCTCTTATTCATTATGATTTAAAAGGCTAAACTGATCCTATGTCAGCACTCCAACTCTGAGAAGCATGGTGGGATTAATATATCTACCCTGGTGTTGGGTATATCTGCAGATATGATGGGGTTAGGGGTTTGTATCTATCTACCCTGGTGTTGGGTATATCTGCAGATATGATGGGGTTAGGGGTTTGTATCTATCTAACCTGGTGTTGGGTATATCTGCAGATATGATGGGGTTAGGGGTTTGTATCTATCTACCCTGGTGTTGGGTATATCTACAGATATGATGGGGTTAGGGGTTTGTATCTATCTACCCTGGTGTTGGGTATATCTGCAGATATGATGGGGTTAGGGGTTTGTATCTGTCTACCCTGGTGTTGGGTATATCTGCAGATATGATGGGGTTAGGGGTTTGTATCTATCTACCCTGGTGTTGGGTATATCTGCAGATATGATGGGGTTAGGGGTTTGAATCTATCTACCCTGGTGTTGGGTATATCTGCAGATATGATGGGGTTAGGGGTTTGTATCTATCTACCCTGGTGTTGGGTATATCTGCAGATATGATGGGGTTAGGGGTTTGAATCTATCTACCCTGGTGTTGGGTATATCTGCAGATATGATGGGGTTAGGGGTTTGTATCTATCTACCCTGGTGTTGGGTATATCTGCAGATATGATGGGGTTAGGGGTTTGTATCTATCTACCCTGGTGTTGGGTATATCTGCAGATATGATGGGGTTAGGGGTTTGTATCTATCTACCCTGGTGTTGGGTATATCTGCAGATATGATGGGGTTAGGGGTTTGTATCTGTCTACCCTGGTGTTGGGTATATCTACAGATATGATGGGGTTTGTATCCATCTACCCTGGTGTTGGGTATATCTGCAGATATGATGGGGTTAGGGGTTTGTATCTATCTACCCTGGTGTTGGGTATATCTACAGATATGATGGGGTTTGTATCTATCTACCCTGGTGTTGGGTATATCTGCAGATATGATGGGGTTAGGGGTTTGTATCTATCTACCCTGGTGTTGGGTATATCTACAGATATGATGGGGTTAGGGGTTTGTATCTGTCTACCCTGGTGTTGGGTATATCTGCAGATATGATGGGGTTAGGGGTTTGTATCTATCTACCCTGGTGTTGGGTGGATCTGAAGCCGGTGGTGCCACGCACCAGGAAGGCGGATATCTGAGCCCCAGAGAGAGGGCTCTCCCGCGGACACGGTTCCCCCAGGGGGAGGCAGGGAGAGGGGATTGGAACGGGGTCGCATCTGGCCCCTGTGGGCCCCTTCCTGGTTGGCCTGGGAGCTGCTAGCTAGGTGAACTGGAGGGGAGGAGTCAGGGAACCTGTGTGATTTATTCATTGTAGTTAGGCCTTTTGTTCTTCTCTATTCGCTGTTGATATTTGGACTTTTATTTAGACACTTGGAAATGTGAGAGAGACAGGAAGATGAGACAGGAGAACTGTTGTAGTAGTGGTGGTAGTATCAGTAGTAGTAGTAGTATCAGTATCAGTAGTAGTAGTATCAGTAGTAGTAGTAGTATCAGTAGTAGTAGTAGTATCAGTAGTAGTAGTAGTATCAGTATCAGTAGTAGTAGTATCAGTAGTAGTAGTATCAGTAGTAGTAGTAGTATCAGTAGTAGTAGTAGTATCAGTAGTAGTAGTATCAGTAGTAGTAGTATCAGTAGTAGTAGTAGTATCAGTAGTAGTAGTAGTATCAGTAGTAGTAGTATCAGTAGTAGTAGTAGTATCAGTAGTAGTAGTAGTATCAGTAGTAGTAGTATCAGTAGTAGTAGTAGTATCAGTATCAGTAGTAGTAGTATCAGTAGTAGTAGTAGTATCAGTATCAGTAGTAGTAGTATCAGTAGTAGTAGTATCAGTAGTAGTAGTATCAGTAGTAGTAGTATCAGTAGTAGTATCAGTAGTAGTATCAGTAGTAGTAGTAGTGGTGGTGGTAGTATCAGTAGTAGTAGTATCAGTGGTAGTAGTGGTGGTAGTATCAGTAGTAGTTGTAGTAGTAGTAGTAGTAGTAGTAGTATCAGTGGTAGTAGTAGTAGTAGTAGTAGTATCAGTAGTAGTAGTGGTGGTAGTATCAGTGGTAGTAGTATCAGTGGTAGTAGTAGTATCAGTGGTTGTAGTAGTAGTATCAGTGGTTGTGGTAGTGGTGGTGGTAGTGGTATCAGTAGTAGTGATGGTGGTGGTAGTAGTAGTGGTATCAGTAGTAGTGATGGTGGTGGTAGTAGTAGTGGTATCAGTAGTAGTATCAGTGGTTGTGGTAGTAGTAGTATCAGTAGTAGTAGTATCAGTGGTTGTGGTAGTAGTAGTATCAGTAGTAGTGGTAGTGATGGTGGTAGTATCAGTATTAGTGGTGGTGGTAGTATCAGTGTTAGTGGTGGTGGTAGTATCAGTATTAGTGGTGGTGGTAGTATCAGTGTTAGTAGTGGTGGTAGTATCAGTATTAGTGGTGGTGGTAGTAGTAGTGGTGGTGGTGGTATCAGTATTAGTAGTAGTGGTGGTGTTAGTGTCAGTATTAGTATTGGTGGTAGTAGTGCTGGTGGTGGTGGTAGTATCAGTGTTAGTATTGGTGGTAGTAGTAGTGGTGGTGGTGGTAGTATCAGTATTAGTATTGGTGGTAGTAGTGCTGGTAGTGGTGGTGGTAGTATCAGTATTAGTATTGGTGGTAGTAGTGCTGGTAGTGGTGGTGGTGGTGGTGGTAGTAGTGCTGGTAGTGGTGGTGGTGGTGGTGGTAGTAGTGCTGGTAGTGGTGGTGGTAGTTGTGGTAGTATCAGTATTAGTAGTAGTAGTGGTGGTGGTAGTATCAGTAGTAGTGGTGGTAGTATCAGTAGTAGTGGTGGTAGTATCAGTAGTAGTGGTGGTGGTGGTAATAGTATTAGTGGTGGTTGTGATAATAGTATTAGTGGTGGTGGTGGTATCAGTATTAGTGGTGGTGGTAGTATCAGTAGTAGTGGCGGTGGTGGTAGTGTCAGTATTAGTGGTGGTAGTGGTGGTGGTTGTAGTGGTGGTGGTAGTATCAGTATTAGTGGTGGTAGTGGTGGTGGTAGTATCAGTAGTATTAGTGGTTGTAGTATCAATAGTAGTAGTAGTAGTATCAGTGGTTGTAGTAGTGGTGGTGGTGGTCGTAGTGGTAGTAGTATCAGTGGTAGTGGTAGTAGTATTGGTAGTAGTAGTAGTATCAGTATTAGTGGTGGTAGTAGTAGTAGTATCAGTGGTGGTAGTAGTGGTAGATCAGTACTGTAGTAGTACTGTAGTAGTACTGTAGTAGGTGCTAATCTTCTCTCTCCTCTCCAGACTGGCAGAAGACAGAGGCTCAGAAGAGAAGAGAGCAGCTGCTGCTGGATGAACTGGTCATACTGGTCAACAAACGAGACGCGCTGGTCAGAGACCTCGATGCACAGGAGAAACAGTACGTCTCACACACACAGTCACACACACAACCATAAAGAGAGACTGATATCAACCAATAGGGTGACATGCTGCAGGGGGTTAAAGGTCAAATCTGCTCTCCTGGTGCGCCGCCGCTCCATTCACAGGTGGCATGGCGACCGTTGCCATGGCACCCGGCCTCTGTGTACAGTCCTGTGTCTGCTGTCCCTCTACCTGTCTCCCTCCTGTATCATGTGACCTCCTGCTCTTTAAACCCCTGACCTCTAACCTTTGACCTGGCTGTGTTCCGCAGGGCGGAGGAGGAAGATGAACACCTGGAGAGAACCCTAGAGCAGAACAAAGGCAAGATGGCCAAGAAGGAAGAGAAGTGTGTCCTTCAATGATTGTCATTTCATTTCACACACACACACACACACACATATATATATATAGTCTTCGTCCCAAATGACACCCTATATGTCCTATATATTACTTTGACCAGGGCAACATAGTGCACTATATAGGGAATAGAGTGCCTTTTGGGACACTGATACAGACTATGATCGATACAAGAATTGTATTATTATTATATTGACTATTATTATTGTAATTATTATTATTAATATACCATGATATTGACATATTGTTATTAATATACAATTTCTTGACATTATTATAATTATAATAATTATCATATTGACATATTGTTATTAATATACCATTATATTGACATTATTATAATTATTATTATTATCTTGACTATTTGAGAAACCTGTATTTTAAGTTTATTTGAACCCTGAAATTGAAATGATGTTGGTTTTTTTTGGTCAAGGGCTGTGATGGTTTTACTGCTAAACTAAAAGCATGCATCCTAAATGCAACCCTATTCCATATAAAGGGCACTACTTTTGACCAGAGCCCCTCACTATATAGGAAACAGGGAGCCATGTGGGAGGTGTAAAGGCTCTGTAAGGATGATACCATGATGTCTTGAACCAGCTTTATACTGACATGGAAATGTGTCCTGCTTATACAACACACTAGATTGTTTTAATTTTGTTGTTGTTGCTTTATCAAGCAAGGTACTTGTATTTAATAGACATATAAATGATGGCATATTACAGCCCAGTGAAAACCTACCACGGGAGGGATTGAATTTCATTCAGACACACACAGCCTTCTCTTGGCAGAATGTTTCAATGTTGAGGAGCTTGGAGACAGAGATTCCTTTATAGTGGTTTTGAGGTACAGCACGAGTTGTTTTATTGGCGACGTTGGTGATGATATTATACTGATGTCTATTGTTTCAGTTGGACTTTAAAAACAACAACAACAAAAAAGTATAATTCACGATATCAGTATTTTCAAGCTATGTTTATTACTTGACTGTGTGTAATGTTTTTAATGGTAATATCTCAAGATGCAGTTCATAAACCGAAAAACTGTTATGATTTTTTTTTAGTTCGCTTGAATGCGGTTAACCAAACATTTCAGAAGAAGAGCTGGCTCGGTGATAAGGAGAGGGGGGGGATAAGGGGGAGGGACGGAGGAAGAGTAGAGGGGTAAAGAGCAGAGCTGAGGCGGGGGTCGTGTCCAACATTTTGTATATTTCATCACCGCTCTGGCATACAAAAAACTTTTTTCCCGGATCAATTCCGCAAGCAGTTGAAAGCAAAGAAAGCAGAATAACTTTTATTTAATTGCCGTTTTATAGTCGGTAGTAGGAATTCTACGGGCTATACGTGTTATTTAGTGAACCAGCATCACGACACAACCATGTCATATTCTTGCATTTCTTGCTTTTTAATCAAAAGGGCGTTTTGTTTATATTTATTGTACACATACTGAAGAAGAGATCATGTGTTGCTTTTATTTGTTCTTCGATCTCCTGGTTCCAACAATAGAAATGTAATTATCAGAAAGGGCATATAGCCCATCAGATCATTCTAGTAGTTATATTTCTATCGGTTCCACTACATCCGAATGCAGCTGCTGTCTGAAACGTGTGAACATTTACCTGTGTGATTATTTATTCCACTGTCGTAACACAAGTCTTCAATAAAGTCCGAAACTTTCATACTCCATTGCAGGTGTTTGGTGCTCTGTGGAATAGACTAGGCTACTAGTTCTCTCGTACACAACTTTACCGGAGGCCTCTGAATATTGGCGGTCTCTGAAATATAATATTGAGTACTCTATTGGATCATGAGTGTTTGAGCAACAATTTAGGCCTATATTTGAATTGTTTAAAAAAATATATGTTTTCCTTGTAGCCTACAAGTAATGAATAGTATTAGTATTGTTTATAATGTGACATTGTCTTCGTTTAATTTGTTACATCCTAGCTTCTGTGAAGTTTTAAATCGTTTTTAAATTTTGCTTTAATTTAATTGTTTTTCCATATTCGACATTTCTGAAATATTCCAACAACGAGGTAAACCTAGTTGGGCCATAGTGGTTGCCCATTTGCAAGTGGTAGGCTACATTTTCTAAATTAAAAGTAAATTATGTTTGTAAAAGTTTTTCAAATGCTAGTGTGCTTTTCGTTGAAATAGATCAACAGAAGTGTTTTAATGTCTAACTGTAGACACTGGCGAGCCGCGCGTTTAGCCACGCTTATTACATACAGCTCTGCTGAATTCCCCTGCGCTTTATGCATGTTTATAAATTAGTATTTTCGTCCGGTTTTCTTTGAGCTCGATGCGGAGTAGCCTATATAGCCTTTTCCTCGGAGGAAGATTAGCCCAAATCACTTTGTACGGAGAACAGATGCTGTCCCGCTCTCCCTCGCCTGGTTTTGACGCAGAGGAAAAGGCAAGGGGGTTTGAGTTGAATTGGAGAGGCGCGGAGCTGGAGACCGTGTGGTGGTTTTGGAGCCATGGTCACAGGCAGCAACCACTCCCTCTCTCTCGCTCATCCATCCCCGATTAAATAAAGAAAATAGGTTTTGACAGCTGACCTCCTCCCTGGCCTTTCTAATACTTTCCAATTAATTTGCTGATCGGTTCCCTGCTTGGGACCGACTGTACCTCCATACATATTACGTCCCCCAAGGCGCTTTGTTTCTAGGTAGTATTATACCGCAGTTATCACGGGTTGGCTATAATCTGTTGAATAAAGCTGCGCGCTGTAATGGCGGTCACAAACGATTACACCCCAGTCGGTGAAGGACATTTGTTTGTTGCCTTAACAAATCACAGAGCTTTGACGGAGGAAAAGGAGAGAGAGGTGGTGTGGGGGGGGTAGATTGTAATAATGCATTACAGTGGTGGTGGTGGGGGGGTATACTGTAATAATGCATTACAGTGGCAGCATGGAGTGTGTGATGTAAATGATGTGGTGAAGGTCTGAAATAACGGTGTAATTATTTTGTCATTTATCTACTCCGGCTGTTTAAACACACTTAGACTATTTATTTCTAATATCCTTCACGCTGTGTTTACTTATGTCCGAATTTTTGGTTCGGCTAAAGTCTCGTTTTATGATTATGAAATAGATGTTTGATTAGCTTTGATTTTGGCCTATCCATGTATTTATTGAATTATGCTATAAAACAAATTGTATGGATTTCCTTTTGAAAATATGGAATAATAAACTTAAATGCAGAATATGGAACTTTAAATCGTTTAATTTTAGAGTAGGCGATTAGGCCTATATGAATTTTATTTATTTAGCAAAAAATAAACACTTGTCACCTTTCTCAATTTATAGCCAACTTGAAATGTGCGCTTTATGCTGCAGTTTATCCAGACTTTTAAAGTGTTATCTTTAAATGCTGCAGTTTATCCAGACTTTTAAAGTGTTCTCTTTGTATGTTTGTCATTTTCTAAAAGTCTCGATAAAAGACTAATCAGTCCAGATGATTGTCCAACAACTCAAAGGAATACTTTCTTACCTGTGTGTGTACCATGCATGGTCGCCTTATGGTCCTAAATTAGCCAAGCAGACGATAAAAATACCTATAGTTTTTAATATATACGCATAGTGATGTATATATATATACATTTTACAGCTAATATAAAGGAACGTCTGAAACGCGCATCGTAAACAGCATCTTTTGGAGCTCTGCAGCCGCGTGGTGTAGAATCCTCGTTGTGCGTTGCGAGCGGTTTGTCTCCAGAGTATTGTGACTCGTGGAGGCTTTGAAGTCTGTGGCCTCACCTCGCAGGTGCTGGGAACTGCTCGGCCAGTCTGAATTATACCTTCCTGCGTCGAAAAATGTACCAAGGGACCCATGTAGCCCACCGTTCCCCTCTCGAGCTGGGTTCTTACAATATCGTATTTTATGCTTCATCGTTTTAACAAGCTCCGACAACATCGGCGAGCCCTTCTCTTCCTCTTCCAATCCTGCCGGCTAAAGGGACAAAACTTTTTCCCCTCCTCTCCTCTCCTCACACTCGCTTCCTAATCCTAGGCTTTACGAGCTCAGCATTAAGAAAATTCGACAGCAATTTGGGATTAGACAAAATACTCTTATTACAAAAGGTTGGTGCAACTTGATAACTTGATACTTGTTCGGGGTTTATCACAGTCTCAACCAACATCAGGAGGAAAAACAAGAAAATCTGGCCTCAAATTTTCATGCAGAATTTAAGAATTACACGTCTCTTTTGTGTTGGGATTGAGTACTATATATTTTTTTGCATAATGATTTCACTCGTGGGAATGAAATCGTCCTCGTGGTTTGTTTGAGTGGGTGATGGAATTTAGTCCGGGCTGGGCTGGAGCCATGGTCAAGGCCTGGGCCTTCTCTCTCTCAATTCAAATTCTCTCGCTCTGCCTCTCGAGTTGTAATAACACCAGGGCCTATAGAGGCCACGGCATCACTATGCGTCTATATAGACTTTCACACACAACTCAACAAATAACTTTCTTCCTCCTTTTCGTTTCCCGTCCACAGCAGCGTCTTTCTTTTCAAGTGTCGATGACTTTTTCTAAGCTATAGAAGGAACCGAAAGGCTGTCTGATTGGATGGGCCTATATAGTACACATGTCATTTCGTTCCTACAGGCCACGGTCACTTGCTTTGAACATTTGCTCGCTTTCAGCTCGCACCTCAAAATGAGTTGATTTTGTGAGATCAACAAAAGAGGCCGAGCGAGTTCTTATTAACGTCCAGCGAGCATCTCCTCCTCGCGACCCTTTGAGAAACGGTTATGGCAACAGTCCATGATATTCTGTTACGAGTATTTTGTTGAGGGCATTTCTTTACGAGGGGGGTTGCAAAGGGAGATTTAGCAATTATTGGATTTGATTCCGTGGCTCGAGAATGGATCCCGTCTTTTTATTTTTATGTGTGCTGAATTCATTCTTCTTTTTTTCCTGGATCGGTAGAGTTTTCCTTGGGTTTCTTGTCTGTGAGTTGAAGGTCTATCCCTGTTAAATTTAACGCCGACCATTCTGAAATGTAATTCTAAGTGGGGGATTAGAACTAATTCATATTCATGAGCTGGAGGTCACAATAAAAAATGAAAATGGATCAATTTAACTTTTTTCCCCTTTTATTTACGTCACATTCTCTCTTTTGAAAGACATTCCTCAAATGTATTGAATGGAATATGTTTTTTTTTTCAAAGGATAATTTATACGTGCTTTCTCATCGACCGATTCTCTTAAGAGAAATGGGTAATATGTTGTTGGTCAACTAACCACGGAATTAGAATATAAATGTCTTGGCTTCTTCTGGCTGGAACAGCGCCATTTAATGTTTTTTTTGTGTGACCTGAACATAAAGGCCCACGCGCCCCGGCAGAAATATAGTCTGGATAAAAAAGAAAATCGACTTGCTTAAATGTGTATTATTTTTATGCTATTTCTGGTAGCCTATTAGTTCCGTGTTTTTGAAAAATATATATATTTAAAAAAAATAAACATTGAATTCGAAATACCAAATGTTTTATCTGGACAAGTTAGACATCTCATGATGATGTTTGTAAAACGTATTTTTCCCCCCCCAGTTATTGACAATGTTTAAAAAAAAGTATATTCGACTAGGTTATAGCTTGCATTTATTCTCAACCACAGATTAAAGAGTCGGTTTTGGGGCCTGTTCATTTTCACTGTTGCCGTTCCTTTTTTGATAAAAGTATAAATAATAAACGTCTATTTAAGAATAAAATAATTGTAATTTCTGTCATATCCCTTTTTGGTCTCCAAAATAGGTAAACCTAGCCTATATAATATTTGCCAAATTGGTTAGATTAGAATTCCGTATTGCGTCAGGCTGTTAATTTTATGCGTAAATTGTCTGTTTGGACGAGTGCACTGCAAAAACTGCTCGTATGAGCCACTTTGCCAGTCTGTCTGAAATGTTTTCCGCTTTTGAGAATATGTCCGGGCTGGGTTTCTCCGGGTTTGTTTTCTCGACCGAAAGGGGAGGGGCTTCTACAGCTACTCTGAGCGCTGAGTGGCAGCCCCCACTGTCTGTCAGAGAGAGGACGCTCACTGATTGGATAGAGTGGGCGGCTCGGCAGGTGTCCTACGCTCATAGAGGGGCAAGGGTAGTGGGAATGTGATCAATCTCCATCCGTCTACATTAGCAATCACCCTAACACAGTGACAGACACCACGCAAAACTCAAGCAAATTAGTTTGATTTATTTGGTTTTTAAAAACCCGGAAATCTTCACGATCGACTAACAGGGAAACAACGACAGGGCACGCGCTGGGTGAGAAGTGAGAACCAATAGGCTACAGCTCTTCTCCATAATGCACAGTTTGCTCTGAATTTGTTTTTGAGTTGCCGTCTTGAGTTCTCTGTCTTCGGGTTGCCATCCAGACTTCCTCGGTATTGGTGGATAGCCGCATTGGGTTCATCTGGTCGCCTTTACCAGGCTACTAAAGGAGAGAAGCTTGGGGATAGGAAGGAGAGAAAAAGGTACGTTACTTTAATGCTTTAGATTGAAGTTGGAGGATAGTTTTTCAATCCTTATTTATGTGTAAATTAGTTTGTCCTGCATTTGAAACAACCTTTAGGCCAAATAAACACAGCCTGTATACATGTATCACTGTCTCCGATTGCGACACAACGCAACCAGTAGGAAATACAGGTTAAAGTCCTATAACAATACGTGCGCGGTTTGATTCGTACTCCCATTGTCTAATCTATTATTAAATGAATGATCAATTAATACTTGCCAAATCCCCTGAGTGAGCGACTTCAAGTTGATTTCGATTTTTTTTATTTAAACGAGTTGTCAACTTCTTCGAATGTAACTAGGGCCTAATAATTTTAGATTTTCATTTCAATTGAGGCATGCTATTTTCTTTTGTGTGTGTGTGTGTGGGGGGGGGGGGGTGATAAAATGTCTAAACTACTTAGTAGATAATTGGAGAGGCGTGTATGGGGTTTTGTTAAATTTCTTTTGCTGATAAGGAGTCTTCTGAAATGGTCACCCCCGAGGATTAATCTAAATTCTAATTGGGTTCATTTGCACGAAGATGTCTCCTTTTCAAATCACTCCTTTAAACAGAGCAGGGGCTGAAAATGCCGTTTTAAAGAACCGTCCGAATACACAGAAATAAGAGCCGCGGTTTGGGCCGCACAGCACGGGGGCCAGATAGTCATCTCGCTGAATAGAAGAGATGAGTTTCCGCTCGTTAACGTCCAATTTAATTTCCAGATTTTTAATTTTGGATTGTCCCCCCCACCCTCCCTCCGTGCACGTTAGTAGCCTAACGATAATTGGAAGTGGCAAGTCAAATGTTGGCTTCTAAATGTCAACAACCAACCGATACAGTGAAGCGTGGCCATGTTTTTAGGTTATACCTTTCCAGCTATATTGGGCTACTTAAGGACTCCACTTTGTACTTATGCTAAACTAACTTTTTTTGTAATAGAATGAGCCCGACAGCTCTAAATAGTAGTTGATTAGTAAAACAAGTGTTTCCTAATGGGTGTCATTGAGGGCTCAAAGACTGAGTTTCTATTAGACTGTTTCAGTTTGAGAATAAATGAGACTATGGGAACGAGGCCTACTTACACGTACACATCCCCGGACCAGAGCAACTTTCTTTGGCCCTATCAAAAAAAACACATTTCTCAAACTGGAATTATTAACCTATAGCACCATAGTTTGACACATCTCTCATCGAGAGATATATATATATATATAACTATTTTCTGAGTTGATTTAGTTCGACAGCCTCCATGCCACGGGGTAGAGACAATGGCCCATACTGACGGTGTGTAATTGAGTCCAACGGATTCAAGTGGGGTGCATATCAAGCCGATAGCCCAACACTTAGGCTTTATGTAACATGTTATTCAACAAGATGAGCTAAACGACAAAAAGGAGATCATGCACAATTATGATGAAGTCAAATCTGGCCAATCCAGTTCAGACACAAAGCATCGGACGTTAGTTTATCTTTAGGGTTCTAGGAAACGGCTCACACATATTAATAAAAAGTGAATAATGGATTTATTTAGCTAGTTTAATTAACACCTGCAGATGTTTTTGGTAGAATAGACACCAACAATACATTATGTTCCATATAGAGACTATACGACATTTAAAAAGCCATACATAAACCACGCAGTTTTAACCCACAACCGAATTAATTTAATGAATACATTTGTTTTGAGATTATTTTATATACATACACACTCTTCAAGATGAATCATAGTGAGTATTATAGTTGGGAATACTAAATCAGACCTGTACTGTAGGTCTAAATTCAGAGACGCAAAGAGGAACATGTTATTTGTAAATCACGGAATGTCCAACAAACAGTATTTTGTTAAACTTTGGAAATCATAACCAGGCCATTCCCAACGCATCTCAAAGGAAGAAAAACAGCACTGATCCAGCACTGATTTACGTCGAACTATTTGTCTTAATCCATACATTTTTATTTTTGCAGTGCACTTACATCGGCCCCTCTCTCGTCAAGCTGCAACATCGGGGGAAATCGAACTATTGGCAAGATCTGGGGGGACCCGTGACTGCCTCTAGCATGATGTCATACCTCAAACAGCCCCCCTACGGCATGAATGGCCTAGGGCTCAGCGGCTCCGCCATGGACCTACTGCACCCGTCTGTGGGCTACCCAGGTAGGGATAAGCGCCTCGCATCCGCCAGTGTTTGAGTGGAATGTGTTAGCGAAACAGGTTCTGGATGTCAGGCTAGCTCGGTGCACGGCCCATCGCCCGGGGCTCACACACTCTGAGATGTCTCTCTCCAAATGGAAATGTAACCAATAAGGACAAACTTATAGTCAGTAACCAAACATACAACATGTCTGAACAGCCAACGATAATGTCCGCAGTGTACCCGCTGCTGGTTTCGACCTGGTCCGGGTTTGAGGACACCACATGTTGGATAAAGATAGTATTGATTCTGAACGTAATAGGCTACAACTCGATATCAAACTTTATTTGAAGTGGATTTGCGCATGTTTAGCCATGAAAAAGTGAAAATAAATATCCTAATTGTGGAAACTAAAAATCGATTGTATTTTTTGATAGTTTAATTTTTGTATAGTTGGTAGGCTACATCGATATACAATTTGATATTTCTTATCTCATTATAACATAATGAAATGTTGACTGGTAGGACAAAAATAGACTAGCTCAATATTGCTCAAGTGGCACGAATTATAGTCTTCATATGATTAGTGTTTCTGCTCAAAATAGACAAATCATTTTAAAGCTTTCATTTCAAATCTCTTACTCTCTCTGTTTCAGCGACGCCTAGAAAACAGCGTCGTGAACGCACCACGTTCACGCGCTCGCAGTTGGACATCCTCGAGTCGCTCTTTGCTAAAACTAGGTATCCGGATATCTTCATGCGCGAAGAGGTCGCACTGAAAATTAACCTTCCGGAATCCAGGGTCCAGGTAAAATGTCAACTTTTTTTTAAACGGCATTCGCTCTGCTTTTTGGGAGACAGCGATTCATTAATCTCAGGGATTGGTTCAAGGATTAGGGTTGTTGTAACCAACTCAATGACGCACAGTATAGCCGCCCACCCCTGTAGCCCCCCCCTCTTATGTTCCATGGAAAAGATATACTTTACTTAAGCCATATTTCTCACGGCTAGGAGTTAGCTTCAATAGTGCCGCAATGACGTTTCCCTATAAAGTCATTGAGCTTGTATTAGTGATTTGGTGAGCTATGGACTGGGTAGCCTCTATATACATATAGTATTGGCTATACCACGTGACTATCTGAGGAATGGTGTTGTTATCTGTAGTTCATTCAATAGTTGTTATCAAAACTGACTGCCATCCAGGGTAGTGATGACCAGACCTAAAATATGAACACCAATTAAAGGTTCACTGTCGGATGCCATAAAAACAGTCTCTTCCTCCACATATGAACTCCTGGTAATTTATTGGGTAAATGGCCGGCGTTTCAGCATCACTTTGCCTTCTTCAGGGTGCCGACATGCCATTTATTATTATTTTCTTGGATATAGCTTTGTTAAATTTAACATGAGTCTCTCACACACAGTCCTATGGGCTACTCATGTTCTGAGCAAATGGGTTTTAAAAGCCATGAGGTCGGCACCAAGGCCAACCTCTCACCATTTTTAAGTTGTTGTTAGAATGCGTGTGAAACCAAATGCTCTACATGATCCTCCCCTCTTGGTGCTATAGAGTTACTCTGCTCTGAAGAGAAACTCTATCACCTGTTATCTACAAGGGTGGCATCCCAAATGGCACCCTATTCCCTACATAGTGAACTAATTTTGATCAGTGCCCTATGGGACACCCTATGGACCCTGGTCAAAAGTAGTGCACTATGTAGGGAATAGGGTGCCATTTGGGACACGCATAAGGTATGAAACTAGAGACTCATGCTGCTAGAAGGGAACAGGCCTGGGTGGAAATTAACATTGATACCTAATAACACCAATTTACCTCCATAATGTTGTTCTATCATGGCCTTTTCCCTTTAGAAATGTACTGTGAGAGCCTGTTGTATCGGATGGCTGGGTTGCTACCTCTTGGTTTGGTTAGGTGTGGCTTTAACATTTGGTTGGTTGCGTTTGGTTCGGTTTTAATGGTTGATAGGTTCTGTTTGGTTCTAGGTGTGCTTTAACAGTTGATTCTCTGTTTGGTTCTAGGTGTGCTTTAACAGTTGATTCTCTGTTTGGTTCTAGGTGTGCTTTAACAGTTGATTTTCTGTTGATTCTCTGTTTGGTTCTAGGTGTGGTTTAACAGTTGATTCTCTGTTTGGTTCTAGGTGTGCTTTAACAGTTGATTCTCTGTTTGGTTCTAGGTGTGGTTCAAAAACCGAAGGGCGAAGTGTCGGCAGCAGGCACAGAGCGGCAACAGTACCAAGGCCCGTCCGGCCAAGAAGAAGTCCTCTCCGGCGAGGGAGAGCACCGGGTCGGAGAGCAGCGGCCAGTTCACCCCGCCTGCCGTCTCCAGCGCAGTCTCCTCCTCTTCTTCCTCCTCCTCCACCAATCACGCGGGGGCAGGCCTCAGCAACACCTCTACCTCCATCAGCGCTGTCTCGTCTATTTGGAGTCCCGCCATCTCCCCGGGCAACGGCCCGTTAACACCCGCCTCCGCCCCGCCGCTCGCCGAGCCCCCAGGACCCCCGTCCAACGCCTCCTGCATGCAGCGGTCGGTCTCGGGGTCGGTCTCGGCCACCTCCTCCTATCCCATGTCCTACAACCAGACGACAGGCTACGGCTCCTACAACCCTACCCCGTCCAGCTCCTACTTCAGCGGGGTGGACTGCGGCTCCTACCTGGCCCCCATGCACTCTCACCCACACCACCAGCTCAGCCCCATGACGGCCTCTTCTATGTCGGGTCACCCGCACCACCACATCAGTCAGTCTTCAGGACACCATCACCACCACCATCACCAGGCTTACGGAGGCACTGGCCTGGCCTTCAATGGTTCAGACTGCTTGGATTATAAAGAGCAGACAGCGGCCTCCTCGTGGAAACTCAACTTTAATGCCAGTGACTGCTTGGACTACAAAGACCAGGCCTCCTGGAGGTTCCAAGTCTTGTGAGGACTACAAAGACCAGGGGACTCATGTCTTGTGATTGGTTTACTTTTTTTTTCTCCCTTCTGTATTTTCTCTCCTTCCCTATTTGGTTTCCTCACTCATCATTTGTTGATTTTTAAAGAGAAAAAAAGTATATGAACTTTAAAGTAACAGCAATTATAGTTTGGATGGACAGAAGCTCATTGATTGGACTTATTTTTTTTATTATTTTCAATAAACGGTCCCTTTTTATGCTTATGAAAACAACTTGAGAGAGGGCTGTGGGCTTGATTGAAAAGTCGTTTTTACTTTTGTCAATGAAGAAATGTTTCGACCTTTTAACTATGGACTGTTTTAACAAATGTTGTTTCAACCAAACTTCTGTGACCACTAGCGTCCTCCTGTCCTGGCTCTGGCGATGCACTCATGTCTGTCTCTGGAAAGATGAGGATTACCTACCGTCACCGTGCCAGTGCACGCGCTGCTTACCTCCGTCCATTTCCAATCAAATCCTGTTTTTATTTCTGAAATGTGTTATTTTTAGGATGAAAGAGATTTTAGTCAGCGACGTAAAGGCGTTGAAATATGTATATATGTATTTGGGTCAGTTACAGTGACCACGTTTAGTTGGTGTTTCTGAATTTGAAATTGTTTAATAAGAACTTTGAAAAAACTATAGCCGATGTAAATCATTCCAAAGATAACGAATTGGCCATGAAGTTCCATTTTTTTTTTTTTTTATATACGTTTTCCTTTTATAGACAAAAAAATGCATTAGACAACTTGAAATGTCCTGGAGAAACTAAATGAGAAAATATAAAAGTAAAACATCATGCTCAATCAGGACTGCAGTTTTTCAAAAGGAAAAGCGCTTTTTAAAAGTTAAATGTTTCGAACATACCTCCTGACTCTGGCATTTGTCAATCGTAAAATTTGACATATTTTAACAATGGCACTTGACTTCCTGTTGGAGTCAAATGAATCCTTTTTAAGAATGTGGATTTGCTGTTCCAAGATGCCAGTGAAATGTTGAATGTATCTCAAGGCGAACACCCTTATCCATTCAATAAAGATCCGTCAACTCATATTTCTTAGTGGATTCTGTGTTTGACCCGAATTAGCCTACAATTTCACCCAGTGCTTGACTTGGACTGATATAAGTGCCTGTACTGGTTTTGTGTGCAGGTAGGCATAGCCTATGCCCTAATTTATGTAGGATTCCTGTTTCCATGTAAACAAGTCACACTTTGTTTTATATGCGTGTTGAACTGTTAATTAGACTAAGTGTAGGCCTAACGGGGTGAATTGATGCAAATGACTCCCATAATTAAAACAAGTTAAAATACATCGTGTAGGCCTACAGGACATTTTACATTTAAGAGTGTTTATTTAATCCCTGTGGTCAAATTGAAACGCTGAAATCACTTATTGCTTTAGGGAAATTAAACGTATTTTTTTTTGACATGCAGCGTTAAAACGCTTTAAATATTGAGTCTGTCACATTTTGATCACGGAGTAATTGAATGCGCATATAATTACAAACGTGCGGTTTTTCAGTGTAGCGCCGAGAGTCGCGTTTATTCCAAATAACCTGGAAGAATTTCACCGCCTCTGATGCGGTAATTACGTAGGTGGGGCCGGGTTAGCGGGTCAAAAAGCGGAGAGGGAGGCAGCTCGAGGGCATAAACCCATTAAAAAAAGGGAAAATCGGCGGCGTTTTGGCAAGGTTGTTAAGACGTGCATGTTTTAACAGTGTGCGAAGGCCACGCGGATAATGATACTGTCAGAGGAAGATCCAACATGGTTGAACTCTGAAGGCTAAGACCAAAAACAATCTTTGACAAGGCACCGTTCTTTATTAGTTGTAGGCTTTGTAGTTATAATAGTTAGAATTGGACTATTTCATTTTAGCTGCACAGGATCTTTCTTCTAGGAATACAGGCATAATGCACAGGCCATCTATTTGCAACAAACCTGAAAGTTGATTAAGGGACCTATCAACAAATCCCAGATTGCCCCTTTAATGATGAATAGTATGCAGTACCAGCTAAATAAACACACTGGCTTGCGTCCCAAATGGCACCTATATTTCCTACATTGTGGAGAATAAAAATGGAATACGGTTCCATTTGAAATCCGCAGCCTCTTGCTAACTAGAACATAACATACATGTTTGTTCGAGTATGCCCGCGTGCGCTTTGAGACGTCTGCGACACCGCGAGTGTACACAAACACGCGGGCAGGATTTGTTAAATCTGCATCAAACATTTGCAACCAATCTTGGGTACTTTTTAAAAAAGGAATTCGAGTATTCTGTAGCCTCGTGCTCTTACGTGAAACACTTTCCAACAAACACGACCAGGACTTGAGAATTAGAAATTGGATTTGGCACAACGGAATTGGTTTGACGCATAGGTCAGGTGGAACATTCGATTTAAAACATTTTTCAGAACGGTCCATTTCATGGTCCCTTACTTTATAATTTCGTTAAATAAATAGTTGCCTATGTCTCCTATATTGAGACGATTAATAAACATAAGGCTACCATTTCGTTTTTAAAATACTGTTGGGACTTATTAATTCAAAAGATTTCTCAAATTATGTAAAAAGTAGATTATGTAATGTGTTGCCCTATTCGGTGTAAACTCGCATATTCCATACTCTCTCACTATCTATCCTGTGTTGTCCATTACTTCTGTATAAACTAATCACGCAAGGGATAAGAGACTGGATTAGCTTATCCGTTTTGTTTTAAACATCCACCCATGAAATAAAATATAGTCCTTTTCGTTCAGACATATACACGCTACATAATAAAAAGAAATACTGTAAAATATGACTAGGATAATTGGCTTTGCACATGTTGTCAATGACAGCGAATGTTAGTTACACAACTTCCGATACAGCAATAGAATAGCATGTGCAGATTCATACAGAAAACGAGGCCTGATTTAGTGAATGTTGCCATTTTAATTGCATCAAAAGGAATAATCTTGAATGGCTTTTCAAATCCTGTTAATTCTAATTTATGTCAGGTAGATAATGCGTGCAGGCTTGGCTACTCGCATTGCTTATACAAAACATCGGTCTTTTCAAAGTCTCAAAGCTGCAATAAAGCTGCTTTTAAGCAGGCAGCCCAATTCTGATCTTTTACCCCAACTAATTGATCTTTTGACCAATCATAGCAGCTCAAAAATGATCTGACGTGAAAGGACTTGTGATTGGTCAAAAGAGTATAATATTTGGCTGCCTGTGTAAACGCAGCCTTAAAGAGACGATATATGCAGCGTTTACTGTAAGGGATTATTTCAGCTGTGTTTACACAGGCAGGCAAATTCTGATATATTTGCCCTATTATTGTCAAAAGAAATCTGATCTGAATGGTCAAAAGACCAATTAGTGGCAAAATATCAGATTCGGGCTACCAGTGTAAACGCAGCCTAAATTGCTGTATTTTCTCTGCATAATCAATATATTACTACTAAAAGCTCAATGTAGCGACACCAGTTGGAACCTAAGAGAGGTGAGCAGGAACTTGCAGGCCACAGCCAATGGGTCAGCACACATTTTGTTTTGCCATGGCCTTTTAGGTGTAAAGGTCAAACCTTAGGGCTAGATTCAATCTCATTGTCCATTTTCAGCTATGCCCCTCTTAAAGGCAATGTTTCCACATTCACGGTAAACGCTAAACATGTTGCAATCGAAAAATGACCTTAAGGGGCTCTACTCAGACTGCATCTCTGAAGTGTTACAGATTGCAATAGAAATGTGAAGGTAATTTCCGATTGGGCCGATATATGCAGCGGAACATTGCCTTTAAGTGTCAGTCGCGCTTTAACGTGGCTCTTTCGCATTACAGATAAACTCTAGCGCTTAGCTGTCTATCCATCTCTAGTCACGTTTATACCTGCCACTAACATGCGTCCGTCGTCCTGATCTTGTCAGTTTATACATGGAAGATCTGATCACAATCAGTTCTCAATGAGTCTTTTAATCGTCTACAGCTGTCTGAAAACGTGAACACAATGTGTACCCAATCAGGACTCTCTACCATGTTAGCACCAGGGCCTGTAATGTGTACAGTGTATGACTTTACGATCACTCCTATAAACTTATCACAAACTTTATTCCTTCCAAAGTGACCTTTTCATGTTGTCAGAACCATCCAAGCTCATTTGAAAACAGTTTTTCTACATGTAATTGTCTAGATGATAGTCTGTAAAGAACAACCAGAGTCAAATATAAAACTAAACTGTGTCTCTGAGAGCAACAAAGTCAATCCGCTGGTCAGTCATTAAATCCCGCCCCTTCACACCATTATTATTAATGACGGATCAACAGCCTCAGACGGTGTCTGTGGGAATGACATCACATGGCCCGTATTGAGTCAAGAACAGGGTCCATGTGGGTTGGAGATGTCCTCCTCTGGCTCCCTGGATCGCCAGGTCACCGTATCCCTCAGGGTGAACTGACCCTATGGCCTAGCTACTTTCTGCCTGAGTGAGCCTGGTCCGCGTTCCAAATTTCATCCTATGCCCTACTTTTAACCAGGGTCAATATACAGTAGTAGTGCACTATATAGGGCATAGGGTGCCATTGGAAGCATATCCTCTGGATAGGCTCAAATACCTGTTGACGTTTTTCCAACTATCCTATCCAGGAAATTAACTGTGCTGGACCTTTTTGTTGTTGTTGTTTTGGCATACGCGAATGTGATTTATATCAGTGAGTGTGGGAGATCTGACAAGCCGGAGATATTATGTGTATGAGAGAGAGATCCAGTGGGCCTTCCCCGAGATGGACCGATAGCACAACCTGCATGCTGGGACAATTCTCCTCCTCCTTTTCTCATCCAACCTGGTTTTTCATTGGCTGTCTAGCGTCGCCAGACGTCAGCATCTTCACGTGTTGATAGGTCGGTCTGAGGAGCGAGACGGCATGGGGCCGGGGCCTGGGAGGATACTTACCTGAGGAAGAGGTTAAACAGAGTTTAACGGGGTCGTGTTCTAAGGTGCACAACGTAGCAAAGCGTTTCGCAAATGGATAATTCACATTTCTTATTGGACAAGTCCAAAGTAGTTCCTCCCTGCTTGTCTGTTTTTTCCCCCGTTTGGGGCCGAATGAACATGACCCTGTACCGACACGGTGTAGTCAGGAGTGACGGCTCTAGTTTCAATGGTGCTTTGTGATACGAGGCCGTCCTGTCGGGCAGACTTGGGTTTTGTTCGGCAGGTATTTTGGTTTTGTTTTATGCGTCAATTATGTCTGGGACTGGTACAAGAATCAAACGTTTTAGATTCCAATTGATAATTGGTGGTGTTGCAAGAGGTAATTAATTAAGTGGCAGGGCAGCTTTTTCGAGACCCGTTTTGCACAGTCAGCCAGCAAGACACTTTTCCCCTCTGAGATAGTTTGTCATTTAGAAAAATACTCACAATGTTTGACTTTCGAATGTCATCAACATTTTTTACCTGATTTGATACTAATCATAAACAGACACTTTCAACAGCGGTGAGCAGCAGCACAAGACCTCTTTAATGTTACACTTCAAAACCGCAATAAAAGGATGAAACGCTTTTTCTCCTGTTATGTGATGGTCAGGTCCGTCCAAGCCCCAGAGAAAGCCTCCAAGCCCCAGAGAAAGCCTCCAAGCCCAAGAGAAAGCCTCCAAGCCCCAGAGAAAGCCTCCAAGCCCCAGAGAAAGCCTCCAAGCCCCAGAGAAAGCCTCCAAGCCCCAGAGAAAGCCTCAAAGCCCAAGAGAAAGCCTCCAAGCCCCAGAGAAAGCCTCAAAGCCCAAGAGAAAGCCTCCAAGCCCCAGAGAAAGCCTCCAAGCCCCAGAGAAAGCCTCCAAGCCCCAGAGAAAGCCTCCAAGCCCCAGAGAAAGCCTCCAAGCCCCAGAGAAAGCCTCCAAGCCCCAGAGAAAGCCTCAAAGCCCCAGAGAAAGCCTCCAAGCCCCAGAGAAAGCCTCCAAGCCCCAGAGAAAGCCTCCAAGCCCCAGAGAAAGCCTCCAAGCCCCAGAGAAAGCTTCCAAGCCCCAGAGAAAAAGGAACTTCCTTCCTAGCTGAAAGCAGCTTACTCATCCCCATGACAACCCAGGGAGTGCATTCACAGTATTCCTACTAGGTTTGGATAGGTAAAGCCCAGCTGAGTGCACACCAAGTCTCTGTCCAAAATGTCACCCTATTCCCTATATAGTGCACTACTTTTGACCAGGGCCCTATGGGACTAGGGTGCCATTTGGAACACAAGCTAGCTCTCCCTGACTGCTGCTCGCATCACACTCAAAACTCTGGCTCCCCTCAAGACCCCCGGCTCCTAGGCTCCCCTCAAGACCCCCGGCTCCTAGGCTTCCCTCATGGCCCCGGCTCCCCTCAAGACCCAGACTCCTCTCAAGGCCCCGGCTCCCCTCAAGGCCCCGGTTCCCCTCAAGGCCCCGGGCTCCTAGGCTCCCCTCAAGGCCCCGGCTCCCCTGAAGGCCCCGGCTCCCCTCAAGGCCCCGGCTCCCCTCAAGACCCCGGGCTCCTAGGCTCCCCTCAAGGCCCCGGCTCCCCTCAAGGCCCTGGCTCCCCTCAAGGCCCCGGCTCCTAGGCTCCTCTCAAGGCCCCGGTTCCCCTCAAGGCCCCGGCTCCTCTCAAGGCCCCGGTTCCCCTCATGGCCCCGGCTCCTAGGCTCCCCTCAAGACCCAGACTCCATTCAAGGCCCCGGCTCCCCTCAAGGCCCCGGTTCCCCTCAAGGCCCCGGCTCCTAGGCTCCTCTCAAGGCCCCAGCTCCTAGGCTCCTCTCAAGGCCCCGGCTCCCCTCAAGGCCCCGGCTCCTCTCATGACCCCGGCTCCCCTCAAGGCCCCGGCTCCTCTCATGACCCCGGCTCCCCTCAAGGCCCCGGCTCCTAGGCTCCTCTCATGACCCCGGCTCCCCTCAAGGTGTTTGACTTGGATGGCCCAGTTCTAATCCTGTGCATGGAGGGCTTCTTTCCTTCTTTGAGGTCATCACTGATCTGACTAGGGTTGATTGGGGGAAACAAAAGGATGGAAAATGTACCCAACACCAACACATCTGTCATGGACTATTATTACATCTGATATAGAAGGCTATAGGCTAGGCTACGAGACAGCCAGAAAGACAGACAGAGACACAGACAGAGACACAGAGAGAGACAGAGGGACAGAGAAACAGACACGAGAGACAGCCAGAGAGACAGAGAGAGACAGACAGAGACACAGAGAGAGACAGACAGAGAGAGACAGAGGGACAGAGAAACAGACACGAGAGACAGCCAGAGAGACAGCCAGAGAGACAGACAGAGACACAGAGAGAGAGACAGAGAGAAACAGAGGGACAGAGAAATAGACACGAGAAACAGAGGGACAGAGAGAGACAGACAGAGACACAGAGAGAGACAGACAGAGGGACAGAGAGAGACAGACAGAGACAGAGGGACAGAGAGAGACAGACAGAGACAGAGGGACAGAGAGAGAGACAGACAGAGAGACAATATTACTACATTGATATTGATTACTGCATTGTTGGGTTTAGAGCTTGTAAGAAAGACATTTCACTGTACTTGTGTACGTGACATTAAAACCCCACAGAGTAGCTGTTGCACAAGATAACGTGGATGATAACGGATAATGATGGGTGGGTAAGACACGCACGCTGGAGGCTAGCTTCATTTACAACCGCTAACAAGGCACTACACCACGCCCCAACAGTATAGTAATAGCACTGTCCTAATAGGCTCATCTCTTCCAGCCATCTCAGGTGGCTGGAGTCTATTAAAGGCCTACTCAATATATTTATTACTACACTTGAAGGGCGGTTTCCTGGACACAGATTTACGCCGGGATTCAACCGGACCACGGGTTGTCGACAATCCGGTTGAGCCGACACGCGCAGCGTGTACCGCGAATAGAGATCCCCGCAAGGCCTTTAAAAGACACATTGTCGACATACCCGCAGTCAACATAAATATATACATTTGCAATATTTTCTTATTTTTATTGGACAGATTAGAGAGGATGGTAGTGGGGAGAGATAGAGGCGAGGTCAAAGGGCGGAAGCTAAACCTATGCTGACAACGTAGACGTGTGTGCGCTGGAGGCTGTGGTCTTAACGTTAGACCTGTCTGGTCACAGGTGCCAGAGGTTTCCCAACAGGAGAGACATTTGTTATTTGATTCTAATCAAAACTGTGTATATACACTGCTCAAAAAAATAAAGGGAACCCTAAAATAACACATCCTAGATCTGAATTAATGAAATATTCTTATTAAATACTTTTTTCTTTACATGGTTGAATGTGCTGACAACAAAATCACACAAAAATTATCAATGGAAATCAGTTTGACTTCACAGAAGTGTGATTGACTTGGAGTTACATTTGTGTTGTTTAAGTGTTCCCTTTATTTTTTTGAGCAGAGTATTAATAAAGTTGAGCAGACGGCTTCCCCAGACACAGATCAAACCGAGTCCTGGACTATAAAACTGGGTTTTAGCCCAGGACTAGGTGTACTCTGAGATGATTGAGGTATTTGTAGTCCTAGCTGACACCTACAGGCCCACAGCAGACATCTAAAAACAGATATCAACTGTAACCCAATGACTTTTATTACAGGTTTTGTAGGTTTTATTTTCAGATGTCAAGTCATTGAATGATGTGATATTAGGCTGCAGTAGTGGTTTGAAAGTGACATATATCAGGAGATAAAACCAATGACATATCACTTATCCAAACTGCTGCTCTCTTGAGTATCACTGAACAAAACAGAACCATTTCTGTTTACATAAGACAAGTATTAGCCTTGTATCACCAGACAGAAACGTAATTATTTTCACCAATCTCTCTCCCAAAACGATTGACGATTGAAAAAACATACAATGATTATTATTTTTGGAAACCTAACAAAACAACACATAGAAAGAAAACACAGAAACCAACCCATCCTGACTGACTGATCTGTTCTGTCCATTTCACCATACTTTCCAGCCTCGGATTCGTTGTTGTATATATTTTTGAGAAGCAAATCCTCTTAGAATGCAGAGTAAATAGATTAGAATACAGTGGCGGATTAGGGTCTGCGCGGTGCTGTCAGATTAGTCCCGAGCGCAGCGCGTCGACAGCTCGTGACAAGGCCGTGGCTGCTGTTCAGGAAAGGGGCTCGAGCTGCTCCGTTCGGCGCGCAGTGCTGCTGCCCGTGCTCACCGCTTAAAAATCGCTTGTTATATTGGCTTCCGTTCATGAATAAAAACCTTCGGCAGTCCGTAATCTCGACACATACACACAGTAGCCTACACGGTACACAGTACAATACTGTAGGCCACATCATCTGATAAACTATAGAGAGACCAAACATTCACTGCCTCAGCATGCCTAATGATAGTGGGTTTGACATATTTTAGTGTGCAACAAATACAAGGGACAGGCCTAAAAGCCATACACACAAGATACAAAGCCTCTTTAATACAGCAACACAATAGGCTAGTTTACAGCTCTGTATTAGAATACTGTAAAAGGTGACCAGGGTCAATCATGAAAAACACAAAGCCTAATTACTGCACTGTTTTAAACAGGCTGGGATTAAAGAACAATTCAATTAAACGGGCAGAAAATGTAAAACACAATTTTTCAGCAGGAGGGCTGGTTGTGAGAGAACTGAGATGGGGCTGGACAGGGCTAGGCCTATATAGCATATACAACATTCTGTTAAAATAAAACCTACTAGCAAGACATTAGCATAATTATTCACATTTGACTTAGACTTAAATTCATAATTCTTAGGCTAATCATGCATCAACATTTCAGAATAGAGCTCGATCAGTTATCAGATATATTTACAGAATACATTTGATTTAAAAAAATGCATTAAAAAAGATGGAGTTTACAGTCGAAAAAGAAATGGTCAAAGGCTGTTTTCAAACAAGACCAAAATGAACCACTTTCAGCTTCCCTGCGTCTTTGTTCACCTGAGTTGGGGAAAGAAAGAGGGGGGAAGAATGAGGGGTATAGAAAGAGGGGTAAAGAAAGAGGGGGGAGAAAGAGGGTAAAGAAATAGGGGGGAGAAAGAGGGGGAGAAAGAGGGGTAAAGAAAGAGGGGGGAGAAAGAGGGGGGGGAGAAAGAGGGGGAGAAATAGGGGTATAGAAAGAGGGGTAAAGAAAGAGGGGGGAGAAAGAGGGGGAGAAAGAGGGTAAAGGAATAGGAGGGAGAAAGCAGGGTAAAGAAATAGGGGTGAGAAAGAGGGGGGAGAAAGAGGGGTAAAGAAAGAGGGGGTAGAAAGAGGGGTAAAGAAAGAGGGGGAGAGAAAGAGGGTAAAGGAATAGGGTGGAGAAAGAGGGGGAGAAAGAGGGGTAAAGAAAGAGGGGGGAGAAAGAGGGTTAAAGAAAGAGGGGTTAGAAAGAGGGGTAAAGAAAGAGGGGGAGAGAAAGAGGAGGAGAGAAAGAGGGGGGAGAAAGAGGGGTAAAGAAAGAGGGGGAGAGAAAGAGGGGGAGAGAAAGAGGGGGGAGAAAGAGGGGTAAAGAAAGAGGGGGGAGAAAGAGGGGTAAAGAAAGAGGGGGAGAGAAAGAGGGGGAGAGAAAGAGGGGGGAGAAAGAGGGGTAAAGAAAGAGGGGGAGAGAAAGAGGGGTAAAGAAAGAGGGGGGAGAAAGAGGGGTAAAGAAAGAGGGGGAGAGAAAGAGGGGTAAAGAAAGAGGGGGGAGAAAGAGGGGTAAAGAAAGAGGGGTAAAGAAAGAGGGGGGGAGAAAGAGTTTACAGTCGAAAAAGAAATGGTCAAAGGCTGTTTTCAAACAAGACCAAAATGAACCACTTTCAGCTTCCCTGCGTCTTTGTTCACCTGAGTTGGGGAAAGAAAGAGGGGGGAAGAATGAGGGGTATAGAAAGAGGGGTAAAGAAAGAGGGGGGAGAAAGAGGGTAAAGAAATAGGGGGGAGAAAGAGGGGGGAGAAAGAGGGGTAAAGAAAGAGGGGGGAGAAAGAGGGGGGAGAAAGAGGGGGAGAAATAGGGGTATAGAAAGAGGGGTAAAGAAAGAGGGGGGAGAAAGAGGGGGAGAAAGAGGGTAAAGGAATAGGAGGGAGAAAGCAGGGTAAAGAAATAGGGGTGAGAAAGAGGGGGGAGAAAGAGGGGTAAAGAAAGAGGGGGTAGAAAGAGGGGTAAAGAAAGAGGGGGTAGAAAGAGGGGTAAAGAAAGAGGGGGAGAGAAAGAGGGTAAAGGAATAGGGTGGAGAAAGAGGGGGGAGAAAGAGGGGTAAAGAAAGAGGGGGGAGAAAGAGGGTTAAAGAAAGAGGGGTTAGAAAGAGGGGTAAAGAAAGAGGGGGAGAGAAAGAGGAGGAGAGAAAAAGGGGGGAGAAAGAGGGGTAAAGAAAGAGGGGGAGAGAAAGAGGGGGAGAGAAAGAGGGGGGAGAAAGAGGGGTAAAGAAAGAGGGGGGAGAAAGAGGGGTAAAGAAAGAGGGGGAGAGAAAGAGGGGGAGAGAAAGAGGGGGAGAAAGAGGGGTAAAGAAAGAGGGGGAGAGAAAGAGGGGTAAAGAAAGAGGGGGGAGAAAGAGGGGTAAAGAAAGAGGGGGAGAGAAAGAGGGGTAAAGAAAGAGGGGGGAGAAAGAGGGGTAAAGAAAGAGGGGGAGAGAAAGAGGGGTAAAGAAAGAGGGGGGAGCAAGAGGGGTAAAGAAAGAGGGGTAAAGAAAGAGGGGGGGAGAAAGAGTTTACAGTCGAAAAAGAAATGGTCAAAGGCTGTTTTCAAACAAGACCAAAATGAACCACTTTCAGCTTCCCTGCGTCTTTGTTCACCTGAGTTGGGGAAAGAAAGAGGGGGGAAGAATGAGGGGTATAGAAAGAGGGGTAAAGAAAGAGGGGGGAGAAAGAGGGTAAAGAAATAGGGGGGAGAAAGAGGGGGGAGAAAGAGGGGTAAAGAAAGAGGGGGGAGAAAGAGGGGGGAGAAAGAGGGGGGAGAAATAGGGGTATAGAAAGAGGGGTAAAGAAAGAGGGGGGAGAAAGAGGGGGGAGAAAGAGGGTAAAGGAATAGGAGGGAGAAAGCAGGGTAAAGAAATAGGGGGGAGAAAGAGGGGGGAGAAAGAGGGGTAAAGAAAGAGGGGGTAGAAAGAGGGGTAAAGAAAGAGAAGGAAGGTTTACTTGAAGGTCGACTCAAACTGATCACATTCATGCGACGTCCAGGGTCAGTCCATTCAGTGCTTCAGCTATAGGTTTATTAAGGTTGTACAATTCCCAACATTCCCAGGTTTTCCATACGTCCTGGTTAGAAGACCCTCTGGGTAACCTGTAGCTGGTATTTCTAGAAAACATTGTAATTTGGGGAAAGTTACATGAATTATTTTACTGATCAAAATCATGTACAACCTTTGATGTAATAATCAACATGACCTACTCGAACATCTCAATAGATAGAACAAACCAACCCACCACACACACACACACACACACACACACACACACACACACACACACACACACACACACACACACACACACACACACACACACACACACACACACACACACACACACACACACACACACACACACACACACACACACAATCAGTAGGCCTCAATCATACAGACCAGCTAAATCTTGAATTTGGACTTCCCTCTCCTCCCCTCTCCAAACCATTGTCACTCAGGGCGACCTCCTCTCTCCCCCTCCCCTCCCCTCTCCTCCCCTCTCCTCCTCCCCTCTCCTCCCCTCTCCAAACCATTGTCACTCAGGGCGACCTCCCCTCTCCAAACCATTGTCACTCAGGTCGACCTCCCCTCCCCTCTCCTCCTCTCTCCAAACCATTGTCACTCAGGTCGACCTCCCCTCTCCAAACCATTGTCAGTCAGGTCGACCTCCCCTCTCCAAACCATTAACCATTGTCACTCAGGTCGACCTCCCCTCTCCAAACCATTGTCACTCAGGGCGACCTCCTCTCTCCCCCTCCCCTCCCCTCTCCTCCCCTCTCCAAACCATTGTCACTCAGGGCGACCTCCCCTCTCCTCCCCTCTCCTCCTCCCCTCTCCTAACCATTGTCACTCAGGGCGACCTCCCCTCTCCTCCCCTCTCCTCCTCCCCTCTCCTCCTCTCTCCAAACCATTGTCACTCAGGGCGACCTCCCAGCCTTGAGCGGTGTGTTAATAGTGGTTATGATTGACATTAAAACCCTAACAACGTTAACTAGATACATATTTAAACAGCAATGCAAATTCTTCCTCCAATAGCCTACAGTCTGGATTACCAAGTGACTGTGTGATTCAGTGGTGGTGGTGCCGAGACAATCTCCCGCTAATCGCCCGGAAAAAATATATATTACTACGACAAAGATGATGAAGACGAGGAATGCATCCCAAATGGCATCTTTTCCCTATCTAGTGCACTACTATAGACCAGAGCCCTATTCCCTATCTAGTGTAATACTTATAGACCAGAGCCCTATTCCCTATCTAGTGCACTACTATAGACCAGAGTCATACTCCCTATATAATGCACTACTTTAGACCAGAGCCCTATTACCTATATAATGCATTACTTTAGACCAGGGCCCCATGGGATTCCCTATATAGTGCACTACTATAGAACAGAGTCCTACTCCCTGTGGGATTCCCTCTATAGTGCACTACTACAGAACAGAGTCCTACTCCTCGTGGGATTCCCTATATAGTGCACTACTACAGAACAGAGTCCTACTCCCTGTGGGATTCCCTCTATAGTGCACTACTACAGAACAGAGTCCTACTCCCCGTGGGATTCGCTATGGGCCTCGGTCAAAAGTAGTGTGTATATATAAAGTGCTGTGAAAATGTATTTGCCCCCTTCCTGATTTCTTATTTTTTTTGCACATTTGTCACACTTAAATGTTTCAGATCATCAAACAAATGTTAATATTACACAAAGATAACCCAAGTAAACACAAAATGCAGTTAAGTGATAATAAATCAAATTAAGGGAAAATAGCTATCCGAACCTTCATGGCCCTATGTGACAAAGTAATTGAATTTACTGTGGTTAATCACATTTTTTGGAAAGCTGAGTTCAAATGCACTAGCCACACCCAGGCCTGATTACTGACAGACCTGTTGAATCAAGAAATCACTTAACCTCTCTTGGGTAGGGGGCAGTATTTTCATGTCCGGATGAAAAGCGTGCCCAGAGTAAACTGCCTGTTACCCAGGCCCAGAAGCTAGGATATGCATATAATTGGTAGATTTGGATATAAAATGATGTCTGTGAGTATAACAGAACTGATGTGGCAGGCGAAACCCAGAGGAAGAACCATAAAAAATAAAATAATGTTCAGCCTTCCACTGTTTCCAATGGCTTTCATGTTTATTATGAGGTGAAGTCCTCCCAGATTGCAGTTCCTAGGGCTTCCACTAGATGTCAACAGTCTTTAGAAAGAGTTTCAGGCTGTTTTTTTTTGAAAAACGAGCTAGAAGTTGTGGTTTTTCTAAGTCGCTCCCATTCTGGCTGTAGTGTTTCCATGCGCGTGGGTGAAAGTGCGTTTTGTTATTTATCTCCGGTAATGAACATACTATTCTCCGTCTTAAAATTGATCATTTATTCATTATTCGTTTATTCACTGGGATTCATTTTGTATGCATTTTGAAGGAGGGAAACCGGTAGATTATTGAATTAAGTGCGCCAGCTAAACTGAGTTTTTATGGATAAAAGGAAGGACTTTATCAAACATTTTTGATGTAACTGGGACCTTTTGGAGTGCCAACAGAAGAAGATCTTCGAAGGTAAGGCATTTATTATATCGCTATTTCTGACTTTCGTGTCGCACATGCCTGGTTGATTTTTTTTTCTTCATGTTTTTGTATGCGGGGCGCTGTCCTCAGATAATCGCATGGTGTGCTTTCGCCGTAAAGCCTTTTTGAAATCTGACACAGCGGCTGGATTAACAAGAAGTTAATCTTTATTTTGATGTATAATACTTGTATTTTCATGAATGTTAAATATTTATATTTCTGTAATTTGAAATTCGCGCTCTGCAATTTCACCGGATGTTGGCCAGGTGGGACGCTACTATCCCACCTGCCCATAAGAAGTTAAATAGAACCTGTCTGACAAAGTGAAGTAGGCCAAAATATCTCAAAAAGCAAGACATCATGCCGCGATCCAAAGAAATTCAGGAACAGATGAGAAACAAAGTAATTGACATCTATCAGTCTGGAAAGGGTTACAAAGCCATTTCTAAAGCTTTGGGACTCCAGCGAACCACGGTGAGAGACATTATCCACAAATGGAGAAAATTTGGAACAGTGGTGAACCTTCCCAGGAGTGGCCGGCCTACCAAAATTACCCGAGAGCGCAGTGACGACTCATCCAAGAGGTCACAAAAGAACCCACAACAACATCTAAAGAACTGCAGGCCTCACTTGCCTTAGTTAAGATCAGTGTTCATGACTCAACCATAAGAAAGAGACTGGGCAAAATGGCATCCATGGCAGAGTTCCAAGGTGAAAGCCACTGCTGACCAAAAATAACAAAGGCTCATCTCACTTTTGGCAAAAAAACATCTTGATGATCCCCAAGACTTTTTGGGGAAATATTCTGTGGACTGATGAGACAAAAGTTGAACTTTTTGGAAGGTGTGCGTCCCATTACATCTGGCGTTAAAGTAACACAGCATTTCAGAAAAAGAACATCATGCCAACAGTCAAACATGGTGGTGGTAGTGTGATGGTTTGGGGCTGCTTTGCTACTTCAGGATCTGGACGACTTGCTGTGATTGATGGAACCATAAATTCTGCTCTCTACCAAAAAATCCTGAAGGAGAATGTCCGGCCATCCATTAGTCACCTCAAGCTGAAGTGCACTTGGGTTCTGCAGCAGGACAATGATCCAAAACACACCAGCAAGTCCACCTCTGAATGGCTTAAATAAAAACAAAATTAAGGTTTTGGAGTGGCCTAGTCAAAGTCCGGACTTGAATCCGATTGAGATGATGTGGCGTGACCTTAAAAAGGCGGTTCATGCTCGAAAACCCTCCAATGTGGCTGAATTAAAACAATTCTGCAAAGAAGAGTGGGCCAAAATTCCTCCACAGTGATGTGAGACTCATGGCCAGTTATCACAAACGCTTAATTGCAGTTGTTGCTGCTGAGGTTGGCACAACCAGTTATTAGGTTAAGGGGGCAATTACTTTTTCACATAGGTCCATGAAGATTTGGATAGTTTTTTTCCCTTAATAAATAAAATCATCACTTAACTGCATTTTGTGTTTACTTGGGTTATCTTTGTGTAATATTAACATTTGTTTGATGATCTGAAACATTTAATTGTGACAAATGTGTAAAAAAATAAGAAATCAGGAAGGGGGCAAATACTTTTTAACAGCACTGTGTGCACGCACGCACACACACACACGCACACACACACACACACACATACACACACACACACACACACCTGTTTTGTCTCCATGGTCATGCCTGATCAGTGCTCAGGGTCCCGGTGTTTCTCTCCTCCAGTGGCCAGCTCCTGTTGGTCGGTCCTGCTCTGCTGATTAACCAATCACAAGAGAGACAATCAGAATGTACAGAGATCTACAGGATCCAGCAGTGAAGTGGTTGAATCTACAGAGATCTACAGGATCCAGCAGATGGCCAAGGTATCTGCTCGTAGTAAGTAACCATCCTGGATGGCCAAGGTATCTGCTCATAGTAAGTAACCATACTGGATGGCCAAGGTACAGTGGGGAGAACAAGTATTTGATACACTGCCGATTTTGCAGGTTTTCCTACTTACAAAGCATGTAGAGGTCTGTAATTTTTATCATAGGTACACTTCAACTGTGAGAGACGGAATCTAAAACAAAAATCCAGAAAATCACATTGTATGATTTTTAAGTAATTAATTTACATTTTATTGCATGACATAAGTATTTGATCACCTACCAACCAGTAAGAATTCCGGCTCTCATAGACCTGTTAGTTTTTCTTTAAGAAGCCCTCCAGTTCTCCACTCATTACCTATATTAACTGCACCTGTTTGAACTCGTTACCTGCATAAAAGACACCTGTCCACACACTCAATCAAACAGACTCCAACCTTTCCACAATGGCCAAGACCAGAGATGGTGTAAGGACATCAGGGATAAAATTGTAGACCTGCACAAGGCTGGGATGGGCTACAGGACAATAGGCAAGCAGCTTGGTGAGAAGGCAACAACTGTTGGCGCAATTATTAGAAAATGGTCTGGGGCTCCATGCAAAATCTCACCTCGTGGGGCATCAATGATCATGAGGAAGGTGAGGGATCAGCCCAGAACTACACGGCAGGACCTGTCAATGACCTGAAGACAGCTGGGACCACAGTCTCAAAGAAAACCATTAGTAACACACTACGCCGTCATGGATTAAAATCCTGCAGCGCACGCAATGTACCCCTGCTCAAGCCAGCACATGTCCAGGCCCTTCTGAAGTTTGCCAATGACCATCTGGATGATCCAGAGGAAGAATGGGAGAAGGTCATGTGGTCTGAAGAGACAAAAATAGAGCTTTTTGGTCTAAACTCCATTCGCTGTGTTTGGAGGAAAAAGAAGGATGAGTACAAACCCCAAGAACACCATCCCAACCGTGAAGCATGGAGGTGGAAACATCATTCTTTGGGGATGCTTTTCTGCAAAGGGGACAGCACGACTGCACCGTATTGAGGAGAGGATGGATGGGGCCATGTATCGCGAGATCTTGGCCAACAACCTCCTTCCCTCAGTAAAAGCATTGAAGATGGGTCGTGGCTGGGTCTTCCAGCATGACAACGACCCGAAACACACAGCCTGGGCAACTAAGGAGTGGCTCCGTAAGAAGCATCTCAAGGTCCTGGAGTGGCCTAGCCAGTCTCCAGACCTGAACCCAATAGAAAATCTTTGGAGGGAGCTGAAAGTCCGTATTGCCCAGCGACAGCCCCGAAACCTGAAGGATCTGGAGAAGGTCTGTATGGAGGAGTGAGCCAAAATCCCTGCTGCAGTGTGTGCAAACCTGGTCAAGAACTACAGGAAATGTATGATCTCTGTAATTGCAAACAAAGGTTTCTGTACCAAATATTAAGTTCTGCTTTTCTGATGTATCAAATACTTATGTCATGCAATAAAATGCTAATTAATTACTTAAAAATCATACAATGTGATTTTCTGGATTTTTGTTTTAGATTCCGTCTCTCACAGTTGAAGTGTACATATGATAAAAAATTACAGACCTCTACATGCTTTGTAAGTAGGAAAACCTGCAGAATCGGCAGTGTATCAAATACTTGTTCTCCCCACTGTATATAGTATGGTTGTGGAAGGCTTATATTCAGCCTAGATATAATTTAACAAGCTCTGAATTCATTAGGTTATTGCTGATTGTTTGCATTTGACCTTTAATTGTGCAACAAAGCTTATTTAGATAAAACATTTTTAAAACATGGAGATATACTGTATATCATGAATTGCCCATAAGTTTAGATATGATTTTTAGGCCACAGCCGTAGCTGACACTACAAGCCTTCAGGGCTGGGCTGTGTGCCTCCATCTCTACTCATAGATCCCAGATAGACAGAGGGGTCTATTCAATCTGAACCTGGAACTGGATTTCCTGGTTAAACCAGACTGTGACATTACAGGGACTAAAACACATCTGACCCAGTATCAGCGGTTAAGGGGGCAACTTCTATGCTATTTAATCCACTACACTAGGCTTGCCTTCCAGCTAAATAGAAACGCCAGCCAATTCCCAAAGACAGTAGAAACAGAGAGATAGGGGAGACGATGTGCTACTTCCTCTTTTCAACATTAGTCAGATAGAGGAACGTTGGTCCCCTTCCCAGATTTCCGTCTCTTACTCCTCTCTCTCTCTCTCCTCCCCAAACCGTCATTGTTTCTCGTCTCCATCTCTTCTCGCCAAGCCAAACGGGAGGAATAATGCCCCCCCCCATCCCCATCTCACTAAGCTGTCATTGGCTCCACATAACAAACAATGAAACTTCATCTGAGACCAGATTACCATGGTTTCAATAAAAACGTACAAATTGAGAGAAAAAAAGAATGTAAAACAGAAAAGGCAAAAGAGAAGAGGGGAAATGGATGACCTCTTCTCTCCTCTCTCTGTAGTTATGATGGAAATGGATGACCTCTTCTCTCCTCTCTCTGTAGTTATGATGGAAATGGATGGCCTCTTCTCTCCTCTCTCTGTAGTTATGATGGAAATGGATGGCCTCTTCTCTCCTCTCTCTGTAGTTATGATGGAAATGGATGGCCTCTTCTCTCCTCTCTCTGTAGTTATGATGTAAATGGATGGCCTCTTCTCTCCTCTCTCTGTAGTTATGATGGAAATGGATGGCCTCTTCTCTCCTCTCTCTGTAGTTATGATGGAAATGGATGACCTCTTCTCTCCTCTCTCTGTAGTTATGATGGAAATGGATGACCTCTTCTCTCCTCTCTCTGTAGTTATGATGGAAATGGATGGCCTCTTCTCTCCTCTCTCTGTAGTTATGATGGAAATGGATGGCCTCTTCTCTCCTCTCTCTGTAGTTATGATGGAAATGGATGACCTCTTCTCTCCTCTCTCTGTAGTTATGGTGGAAATGGATGGCCTCTTCTCTCCTCTCTCTGTAGTTATGAGGGAAATGGATGGTCTCTTCTCTCCTCTCTCTGTAGTTATGATGGAAATGGATGGCCTCTTCTCTCCTCTCTCTGTAGTTATGATGGAAATGGATGACCTCTTCTCTCCTCTCTCTGTAGTTATGATGGAAATGGATGGCCTTTTCTCTCCTCTCTCTGTAGTTATGATGGAAATGGATGGCCTCTTCTCTCCTCTCTCTGTAGTTATGATGGAAATGGATGACCTCTTCTCTCCTCTCTCTGTAGTTATGATGGAAATGGATGGCCTCTTCTCTCCTCTCTCTGTAGTTATGATGGAAATGGATGGCCTCTTCTCTCCTCTCTCTGTAGTTATGATGGAAATGGATGGCCTCTTCTCTCCTCTCTCTGTAGTTATGATGGAAATGGATGACCTCTTCTCTCCTCTCTCTGTAGTTATGATGGAAATGGATGGCCTCTTCTCTCCTCTCTCTGTAGTTATGATGGAAATGGATGGCCTCTTCTCTCCTCTCTCTGTAGTTATGATGGAAATGGATGGCCTCTTCTCTCCTCTCTCTGTAGTTATGATGGAAATGGATGGCCTCTTCTCTCCTCTCTCTGTAGTTATGATGGAAATGGATGGCCTCTTCTCTCCTCTCTCTGTAGTTATGATGGAAATGGATGGCCTCTTCTCTCCTCTCTCTGTAGTTATGATGGAAATGGATGGCCTCTTCTCTCCTCTCTCTGTAGTTATGATGGAAATGGATGGCCTCTTCTCTCCTCTCTCTGTAGTTATGATGGAAATTAATGGCCTCTTCTCTCCTCTCTCTGTAGTTATGATGGAAATGGATGGCCTCTTCTACCTTCTCTCTGTAGTTATGATGGAAATGGATGGCCTCTTCTCTCCTCTCTCTGTAGTTATGATGGAAATGGATGGCCTCTTCTCTCCTCTCTCTGTAGTTATGATGGAAATGGATGGCCTCTTCTCTCCTCTCTCTGTAGTTATGATGGAAATGGATGGCCTCTTCTCTCCTCTCTCTGTAGTTATGATGGAAATGGATGGCCTCTTCTCTCCTCTCTCTGTAGTTATGATGGAAATGGATGGCCTCTTCTCTCCTCTCTCTGTAGTTATGATGGAAATGGATGACCTCTTCTCTCCTCTCTCTGTAGTTATGATGGAAATGGATGGCCTCTTCTCTCCTCTCTCTGTAGTTATGATGGAAATGGATGGCCTCTTCTCTCCTCTCTCTGTAGTTATGATGGAAATGGATGGCCTCTTCTCTCCTCTCTCTGTAGTTATGATGGAAATGGATGGCCTCTTCTCTCCTCTCTCTGTAGTTATGATGGAAATGGATGGCCTCTTCTCTCCTCTCTCTGTAGTTATGATGGAAATGGATGGCCTCTTCTCTCCTCTCTCTGTAGTTATGATGGAAATGGATGGCCTCTTCTCTCCTCTCTCTGTAGTTATGATGGAAATGGATGGCCTCTTCTCTCCTCTCTCTGTAGTTATGATGGAAATGGATGGCCTCTTCTCTCCTCTCTCCGTAGTTATGATGGAAATGGATGGCCTATTCTCTCCTCTCTCTGTAGTTATGATGGAAATGGATGGCCTCTTCTCTCCTCTCTCTGTAGTTATGATGGAAATGGATGGCCTCTTCTCTCCTCTCTCTGTAGTTATGATGGAAATGGATGGCCTCTTCTCTCCTCTGTAGTTATGATGGAAATGGATGGCCTCTTCTCTCCTCTCTCTGTAGTTATGATGTTTGGGGAGGTATCTTGATCTGTGTGTCTTAGGCAGTGTCAGCTGTCCAGGGGAGGACCTGGGTATAGTCCAGGGTAGAACCTGGGTATAGACCAGAGGAGAACGTGGGTATAGACCAGGGGAGAACCTGGGAATAGACCAGAGGAGAACCTGGGTATAGACCAGGGTAGAACCTGGGTATAGACCAGAGGAGAACCTGGGTATAAACCAGGGGAGAACCTGGGTATAGACCACAGGAGAACCTGGGTATAGACCAGAGGAGAACGTGGGTATAGACCAGGGGAGAACCTGGGTATAGACCAGAGGGGAACCTGGGTATAGACCAGGGGATAACCTGGGTATAGACCAGGGGAGAACCTGGGAATAGACCAGGGGAGTACCTGGGAATAGACCAGGGGAGAACCTGGGAATAGACCAGGGTAGAACCTGGGAATAGACCAGAGGAGAACCTGGGTATAGACCAGGGTAGAACCTGGGTATAGACCAGAGGAGAACCTGGGTATAAACCAGGTGAGAACCTGGGTATAGACCAGAGGAGAACCTGGGTATAGACCAGAGGAGAACGTGGGTATAGACCAGGGGAGAACCTGGGTATAGACCAGAGGGGAACCTGGGTATAGACCAGGGGATAACCTGGGTATAGACCAGGGGAGAACCTGGGAATAGACCAGGGGAGAACCTGGAAATAGACCAGGGGAGAACCTGGGAATAGACCAGGGGAGAACCTGGGTATAGACCAGGGGAGAACCTGGGAATAGACCAGGGGAGGACCAGGGTAGAACCTGGGAATAGACCAGGGGAGAACCAGGGTAGAACCTGGGTATAGACCAGGGGAGAACCTGGGAATAGACCAGGGGAGAACCTGGGAATAGACCAGGGGAGAACCTGGGTATAGTCCAGGGGAGAACCTGGGAATAGACCAGGGGAGAACCTGGGAATAGACCAGGGGAGAACCTGGGAATAGACCAGGGGAGAACCTGGGTATAGTCCAGGGGAGAACCTGGGAATAGACCAGGGGAGAACCTGGGAATAGACCAGGGGAGAACCTGGGAATAGACCAGGGGAGGACCAGGGTAGAACCTGGGAATAGACCAGGGGAGAACCAGGGTAGAACCTGGGTATAGACCAGGGGAGAACCTGGGAATAGAACAGGGGAGAACCTGGGAATAGACCAGGGGAGAACCTGGGAATAGACCAGGGGAGAACCAGGGTAGAACCTGGGTATAGACCAGGGGAGAACCTGGGAATAGACCAGGGGAGAACCTGGGAATAGAACAGGGGAGAACCTGGGAATAGACCAGGGTAGAACCTGGGAATAGACCAGGGGAGAACCAGGGTAGAACCTGGGTATAGACCAGGGGAGAACCTGGGAATAGACCAGGGGAGAACCTGGGAATAGACCAGGGGAGAACCTGGGTATAGTCCAGGGGAGAACCTGGGAATAGACCAGGGGAGAACCTGGGAATAGACCAGGGGAGAACCTGGGAATAGACCAGGGGAGAACCTGGGTATAGACCAGGGGAGAACCTGGGAATAGACCAGGGGAGAACCTGGGTATAGTCCAGGGGAGAACCTGGGAATAGACCAGGGGAGAACCTGGGAATAGACCAGGGGAGAACCTGGGAATAGACCAGGGGAGAACCTGGGTATAGTCCAGGGGAGAACCTGGGAATAGACCAGGGGAGAACCTGGGTATAGTCCAGGGGAGAACCTGGGAATAGACCAGGGGAGAACCTGGGAATAGACCAGGGGAGAACCTGGGTATAGTCCAGGGGAGAACCTGGGAATAGACCAGGGGAGAACCTGGGAATAGACCAGGGGAGAACCTGGGAATAGACCAGGGGAGAACCTGGGTATAGTCCAGGTGAGAACCTGGGAATAGACCAGGGGAGAACCTGGGAATAGACCAGGGGAGAACCTGGGTATAGTCCAGGGGAGAACCTGGGAATAGACCAGGGGAGAACCTGGGTATAGTCCAGGGGAGAACCTGGGAATAGACCAGGGGAGAACCTGGGTATAGACCAGGGGAGAACCTGGGTATAGTCCAGGGGAGAACCTGGGAATAGACCAGGGGAGAACCTGGGAATAGACCAGGGGAGAACCTGGGTATAGTCCAGGGGAGAACCTGGGAATAGACCAGGGGAGAACCTGGGTATAGTCCAGGGGAGAACCTGGGAATAGACCAGGGGAGAACCTGGGTATAGTCCAGGGGAGAACCTGGGTATAGACCAGGGGAGAACCTGGGAATAGACCAGGGGAGAACCTGGGTATAGACCAGGGGAGAACCTGGAATAGACCAGAGGAGAACCTGGGTATAGTCCAGGGGAGAACCTGGGTATAGTCCAGGGGAGAACCTGGGAATAGACCAGGGGAGAACCTGGGAATAGACCAGGGGAGAACCTGGGAATAGACCAGAGGAGAACCTGGGAATAGACCAGAGGAGAACCTGGGAATAGACCAGGGGAGAACCTGGGAATAGACCAGGGGAGAACCTGGGAATAGACCAGGGGAGAACCTGGGAATAGACCAGAGGAGAACCTGGGAATAGACCAGGGGAGAACCTGGGAATAGACCAGGGGAGAACCTGGGAATAGACCAGAGGAGAACCTGGGAATAGACCAGAGGAGAACCTGGGAATAGACCAGGGGAGAACCTGGGTATAGTCCAGGGTAGAACCTGGGAATAGACCAGGGGAGAACCTGGGTATAGACCAGGGGAGAACCTGGGAATAGACCAGGGGAGAACCTGGGAATAGACCAGGGGAGAACCTGGGTATAGACCAGGGGAGAACCTGGGAATAGACCAGGGGAGAACCTGGGTATAGACCAGGGGAGAACCTGGGAATAGACCAGGGGAGAACCTGGGTATAGACCAGGGGAGAACCTGGGAATAGACCAGAGGAGAACCTGGGAGTAGACCAGAGGAGAACCTGGGAATAGACCAGGGGAGAACCTGGGTATAGACCAGGGGAGAACCTGGGAATAGACCAGGGGAGAACCTGAGTATAGACCAGGGGAGAACCTGGGAATAGACCAGGGGAGAACCTGGGTATAGACCAGGGGAGAACCTGGGAATAGACCAGGGGAGAACCTGGGAATAGACCAGGGGAGAACCTGGGTATAGACCAGGGGAGAACCTGGGAATAGACCAGGGGAGAACCTGGGAATAGACCAGAGGAGAACCTGGGAATAGACCAGAGGAGAACCTGGGTATAGACCAGAGGAGAACCTGGGTATAGACCAGGGGAGAACCTGGGAATAGACCAGGGGAGAACCTGGGAATAGACCAGGGGAGAACCTGGGAATAGACCAGAGGAGAACCTGGGAATAGACCAGAGGAGAACCTGGGAATAGACCAGAGGAGAACCTGGGAATAGACCAGGGGAGTACCTGGGAATAGACCAGGGGAGAACCTGGGAATAGACCAGAGGAGAACCTGGGTATAGACCAGGGGAGAACCTGGGAATAGACCAGGGGAGAACCTGGGAATAGACCAGGGGAGAACCTGGGAATAGACCAGGGGAGAACCTGGGTATAGACCAGGGGAGGACCAGGGGAGAACCTGGGAATAGACCAGGGGAGAACCTGGGAATAGTCCAGGGGAGAACCTGGGTATAGTCCAGGGGAGAACCTGGGAATAGACCAGGGGAGGACCAGGGTAGAACCTGGGAATAGTCCAGGGGAGAACCTGGGTATAGTCCAGGGTAGAACCTGGGAATAGACCAGGGGAGAACCTGGGAATAGACCAGGGGAGAACCTGGGTAGAACCTGGGAATAGACCAGGGGAGAACCTGGGAATAGACCAGGGGAGAACCAGGGGAGAACCTGGGAATAGACCAGGGGAGAACCAGGGGAGAACCTGGGAATAGACCACTGCCTAATCACCCTGACCTTCTTTACTTCTTTCTGTTTTAAAAAGAGCTTATGTCAGTCCATCCCTGTCTCTCTTGCTCTCTCTCTCTCTCTCTCACTCTCACTCTCTTTCTCTTGCTCTCTCTCACTCTTTCTCTCTCTCTCACAAGAGGAGAGGAAATGAGAGAATAGGAGAATGAGGAGGAGGGGAAACGACAGAGTCATGAGTGATACAGTCAAACAGCCATGAAAAGCCTATAAGGGATAAAAGTGTTTTTTTCCTGCGATTTTAATCTAATATTCAAATTCACATAAATACTCAATATGTTAGTTGGGGTGAACTATAATCATGACCCTCTTCCTTCCCCTCTCCTCTTCCTTCCCCTCTCCTCCTCTCCTTTAGTCAAACCGTTTCATTGAGTCTTTCATGTTTGTGAGTGTGCTGTTCCTAAACACAGAGATGATGCCTCTGCTCTAGAGACCGGAGATGGAGCGGTTTGAGAGGCAAAATGGGGCTTTAATGTGTCTTTTTAATGTCTCCGGTCCACTACAGACTTAGTGATGGACTGTCTCAATGTCTCCGGTCCACTACAGTCTTAGTGATAGACTGTCTCAATGTCTCCGGTCCACTACAGACTTAGTGATGGACTGTCTCAATGTCTCCGGTCCACTACAGACTTAGTGATGGACTGTCTCAATGTCTCCGGTCCACTACAGACTTAGTGATGGACTGTCTCAATGTCTCCGGTCCACTACAGACTTAGTGATGGACTGTCACAATGTCTCCGGTCCACTACAGACTTAGTGATGGACTGTCTCAATGTCTCCGGTCCACTACAGACTTAGTGATGGACTGTCTCAATGTCTCCGGTCCACTACAGACTTAGTGATGGACTGTCTCCGGTCCACTACAGACTTAGTGATGGAATGTCTCCGGTCCACTACAGACTTAGTGATGGACTGTCTCAATGTCTCCGGTCCACTACAGACTTAGTGATGGACTGTCTCAATGTCTCCGGTTCACTACAGACTTAGTGATAGACTGTCTCAATGTCTCCGGTCCACTACAGACTTAGTGATGGACTGTCTCAATGTCTCTGGTCCACTACAGACTTAGTGATGGACTGTCTCAATGTCTCCGGTCCACTACAGACTTAGTGATGGACTGTCTCAATGTCTCCGGTCCACTACAGACTTAGTGATGGACTGTCTCAATGTCTCCGGTCCACTACAGACTTAGTGATGGACTGTCCACTACAGACTTAGTGATGGATGTCTCTGGTCCACTACAGACTTAGTGATGGACTGTCTCAATGTCTCCAGTCCACTACAGACTTAGAGATGGACTGTCTCAATGTCTCCAGTCCACTACAGACTTAGTGATGGACTGTCTCAATGTCTCCGGTCCACTACAGACTTAGTGATGGACTGTCTCAATGTCTCCGGTCCACTACAGACTTAGTGATGGACTGTCTCCGGTCCACTACAGACTTAGTGATGGACTGTCTCAATGTCTCCGGTCCACTACAGACTTAGTGATGGACTGTCTCCGGTCCACTACAGACTTAGTGATGGAATGTCTCCGGTCCACTACAGACTTAGTGATGGACTGTCTCAATGTCTCCGGTCCACTACAGACTTAGTGATGGAATGTCTCCGGTCCACTACAGACTTAGTGATGGACTGTTAAAAAGCATTAGGCAGACAGACTCCAGATGGGTTTGACATTTAACATGTCACTAGTACACAGAAGATGTAAGAATGCGTGACTAAGTCGTTTTGGATAAAAGGGTCATCTAAATGACATACACTACTGGTCAAAAGGTTTAGAACACCTACTCATTCAAGGGTTTTTCTTCATTTTCTATATTTTCTACGTTGTAGAATAATAGTGAAGACATCAAAACTATGAAATAACACATACAGCATCATGTAGTAACCAAAACAATGTTAAACAAATCAAAATATATTTGAGATTCTTCAAATAGCCACCCTTTGCCTTGATGACAGCTTTGCACACTCTTGGCATTCTCTCAACCAGCTCCATGAGGTAGTCACCTGGAATGCATTTCAATTAGCAGGTGTGCCTTGTTAAAAGTACATTTGTGGAACTTCTTTCCTTCTTAATGCATTTGAGCCAGTCAGTTGTGATGTGACAAGGTAGGGGGGGTATACAGAAGATAGCCATATTTGGTAAAAGACCAAGTCCATATTATGGCAAGAACAGCTCAAATAAGCAAAGAGAAACAACAGTCTGTCATTACTTTAAGACATGAAGGTCAGTCAATACAGGATATTTCAAGAACTTTGAAAGTTTCTTCAAGGGCTGTCGCAAAAACCATCAAGCACTATGATGAACCTGGCTCCCCCGAGGACCGACACAGGAATGGAAGACCCAGAGTCACCTCTGCTGCAGAGGATACGTTCATTAGAGTTAACTGCACCTCAGAAATTGCAGCCCAAATAAATGCTTCACAGAGTTCAAATAACAGAAATCTCAACATCAACTGTTCAGAGGAGACTGTGTGAATCAGGCCTTCATGGTCGAATTGCTGCAAAGAAATCACTACTAAAAAACACCAATAAGAAGAAGAGACTTGCTTGGGCCAAGAAACACGAGCAATGGACATTAGACTGGTGGAAATTTGTCCTTTGGTTTGATGAGTCCAAATTGGAGATTTTTGGTTCCAACCGCCGTGTCTTTGTGAGATGCGGTGTGGGTGAACGGATGATCTCCACATGTGTATTTCCCACCGTGAAGCATGGAGGAGGTGGTGTTATGGTGTTGGGGTGCTTGGCTGGTGACAATGTCTGTGATTTATTTAGAATTCAAGGCACACTTAACCAGCATGGCTACGCATAGTGGGACTATCATTTGTTTTTCAACAGGACAATGACCCAGAACACACCTCCTGGCTATGTAAGGCCTATTTGACCAAGAAGGAGAGTGATGGAGTGCTGCATCAGATGACCTGGCCTCCACAATCCCCCGACCTCAACCAAATTGAGATGGTTTGGTATGAGTCGGACCGCAGACTTAAGAAAAAGCAGCCAACAAGTGCTCAGCATATATGTAGGAACTCCTTCACTACTGTTGGAAAAGCATTCCAGGTGAAGCTGGTTGAGAGAATGTGAAGAGTGTGCAAAGCTGTCATCAAGGCAAAGGGTGGCTATTTGAAGAATCTCAAATCTAAAATATATTTAGATTTGTTTAACACTTGTTTGGTTACTACATGATTCCATATGTGTTATTTCATAGTTTTGATGTCTTCACTATTAATATACAATGTAGAAAATAGTAAAAATTAAGAAAAACCTTGGAATGAGTAGGTGTTCTAAAACTTTTGACCAGTAGTGTAAATAATGTCCCACCACTACATGTCCCACCCCCACTACATGTCCCACCAACACGTCTCAACAACACATGTCCCAACAACACGTCCCACCAACACATGTCCCAACAACACATGTCCCACCCCCACATGTCCCAACAACACATGTCCCACCACCACATGTCCCACTACCACATGTCCCACCAACACATGTCCCACCAACACATGTCCCACCAACACATGTCCCAGCAACACATGTCCCAACAACACATGTCCCACCCCCACATGTCCCACCCCCACATGTCCCACCAACACGTCTCAACAACACATGTCCCACCACCACATGTCCCACCAACACGTCTCAACAACACATGTCCCACCAACACGTCTCAACAACACATGTCCCAACAACACGTCTCAACAACACATGTCCCACCAACACGTCTCAACAACACATGTCCCACCACCACATGTCCCACCAACACATGTCCCAACAACACATGTCCCAACAAGACATGTCCCACCACCACATGTCCCACCACCACATGTCCCACCAACACGTCTCAACAACACATGTCCCAACAACACATGTCCCAACAACACATGTCCCACCACCACATGTCCCAACAACACATGTCCCACCACCACATGTTCCAACACCACATGTTCCAACACACGTCCTGAGACAATGACAGCGTTGAGACACGTACCTGCCTTCAGAAAGGTACCTAGTCCACATTTTTGTTGTGTTACAGGCTGAATTTAAAATGGATGAAATAGATTTTATTTTTCACCTACACACAGTACCCCATAATGACAAAGTGAAAACATGTTTTTAGATTTTTTTGCAAATTGATTGAAAATTAAATACAGAAATATCTCATTTACATATGTATTCACACCCCTGAGTCAATACTTTGTAGAAGAGATTATTGTCTTGCTGAAAAGTGAATTCATCTCTCAGTGTCTGGTAGAAAGCAGACTGAACCAGGTTGTCCTCTAGGATCTTGCCTGTGCTTCAACTCCCAGTGTCTGGTAGAAAGCAGACTGAACCAGGTTGTCCTCTAGGATATTGCCTGTGCTTCATCTCCCAGTGTCTGGTAGAAAGCAGACTGAACCAGGTTGTCCTCTATGATCTTGCCTGTGCTTCATCTCCCAGTGTCTGGTAGAAAGCAGACTGAACCAGGTTGTCCTCTAGGATCCTGCTCTTCATCTCCAGACTGAACCAGGTTGTCCTCTAGGATCCTGTTCTTCATCTCCAGACTGAACCAGGTTGTCCTCTAGGATCCTGTTCTTCATCTCCAGACTGAACCAGGTTGTCCTCTAGGATCCTGTGCTTCATCTCCAGACTGAACCAGGTTGTCCTCTAGGATCCTGTGCTTCATCTCCAGACTGAACCAGGTTGTCCTCTAGGATCCTGTTCTTCATCTCCAGGCTGAACCAGGTTATCCTCTAGGATCCTGTGCTTAATCTCCACACTGAACCAGGTTGTCCTCTAGGATCCTGTGCTTCATCTCCAGACTGAACCAGGTTGTCCTCTAGGATCCTGTTCTTCATCTCCAGGCTGAACCAGGTTATCCTCTAGGATCCTGTGCTTCATCTCCACACTGAACCAGGTTGTCCTCTAGGATCCTGTGCTTCATCTCCAGACTGAACCAGGTTGTCCTCTAGGATCCTGTGCTTCATCTCCACACTGAACCAGGTTGTCCTCTAGGATCCTGTGCTTCATCTCGAGAATGAACCAGGTTGTCCTCTAGGATCCTGTTCTTCATCTCCACACTGAACCAGGTTGTCCTCTAGGATCCTGTGCTTCATCTCCACACTGAACCAGGTTGTCCTCTAGGATCCTGTGCTTCATCTCCAGACTGAACCAGGTTGTCCTCTAGGATCCTGTGCTTCGTCTCCAGACTGAACCAGGTTGTCCTCTAGGATCCTATGCTTCATCTCCACACTGAACCAGGTTGTCCTCTAGGATCCTGTGCTTCGTCTCCAGACTGAACCAGGTTGTCGTCTAGGATCCTGTTCTTCATCTCCAGACTGAACCAGGTTGTCCTCTAGGATCTTGTTCTTCGCTCCATTCTGTTTCTGTTCGAATCCTGACAAACTCAAGGGGTGTGAATACTTTCTGAAGGCACTGTAGATGCATGTGTACGAAATAGAATGCCTTAAATACTAAAGTGAGCACGCACACACACAGACGCACACACACAAGCACGCACGCAGAAGCACACACTCATACAGACGCACACGCGCAGACAGATGCAGACACACACACCATGATGCCAGTCTGTCTGTCCTGGGAGCTAGACCCCGTTCGCCCTGTTGTCTGTCCATTAGTCGGTCCATCGTCCTCCCGTCTGTCTGTCTGTTCTGTGAGCTAGACCCCGTTGGCCCTGTTGTCTGTCCATTAGTCGTTCCATCCTCCTCCTGTCTGTCTGTCTGTTCTGTGAGCTAGGCCCCATTGTCTGTCCAGTCTCCTCCTGTCTGTCTGTCTGTCTGTCTGTCTGTCTGTCTGTCTGTCCTGTGAGCTAGACCCCGTTGGCCCTGTTGTCTGTCCATTAGTCGTTCCATCCTCCTCCTGTCTGTCTGTCTGTTCTGTGAGCTAGGCCCCATTGTCTGTCCAGTCTCCTCATGTCTGTCTGTCTGTCTGTCTGTCTGTCTGCCTGTCTGTCTGTCTGTCTGTCCTGTGAGCTAGGCCATGTTGTCTGTCCATTGGTCTGTCCAGCCTCGTCCTGTCTGTCTGTCTGTCTGTCTGTCTATTCTGTGAGCTAGGCCCTGATGTCTGTCCATTGGTCTGTCCAGCCTCGTCCTGTCTGTCTGTCTGTCTGTCTGTCTGTCTGTCTGTCTATTCTGTGAGCTAGGCCCTGATGTCTGTCCATTGGGTCGGTCCATCCTCCTCCTGTCTGTCTGTCTGTGAGCTATACCCTGTTGTCTGTCCAGTCTCATCCTGTCTGTCTCTCTGTCCTGTGAGCTAGACCCTGTTGTCTGTCTGTCTGTCCTGTGAACTAGGTCCTGTTGGCTGTCCATTGGGTCGGTCCATCCTCGTCCTGTCTGTCTGTCTGTCCTGTGAACTAGGTCCTGTTGGCTGTCCTTTGGGTCGGTCCATCCTCGTCCTGTCTGTCTGTCTGTCTGTCTGTCTGTCTGTCTGTCCTGTGATCTAGGTCCTGATGTCTGTCCATTGGGTCGGTCCATCCTCGTCCTGTCTGTCTGTCCTGTGAACTAGGTCATGTTGGCTGTCCATTGGGTCAGCCCATCTCCGTCCTGTCTGTCTGTCCTGTGAACTTGGTCCTGTTGTCTGTCCATTGGGTCAGTCCATCCTCGTCCTGTCTGTCTGTCCCCTAGTGTGGAACCACATCCCGTTCCTCCCTCTAAGTGTGGACTGTGGCTCATCTGACACGCGCACACACACACACACACACACAAACACACACACACACACACACAAAGAGGTTACACATCTGTGTCAACAGATAGATAGAGGGTTTGATATAGAGATAAATTGAGTTGAGCAATAGAGAGAGAAAGAGACAGAGAGAGAGAAAGAAAGAGACAGTGAGAAGGGGAGAGACAGAGAAAAAGAGAGAGAGAGAGAGGAGAAGGAGTCAGAGGGACAGGGAGGAGAGGAACACACTGCAGTTAACAGGCTTTTCCCTGATGCGAGACAACCAAGACGAGAGAGAGGTAAGAGAGGAGGAGAGGATCAGGGAGAGGAGGAGGAGAGATAAACCTCCACTCTTCACCACAGAGAAAGATCCTGCAGCTACACCAGCCATTGTGTGGGAGAAACAGGAGAGGAGAGGAGGAGAGGAGGGAGAAGAGACGTGCGAGTTGGCTTCTCTTCTTGGCTAAACGCTGAACGCTCGAAGAAAGAAAGGAATCTTCCCTCGCACTCGTTCGCTAGTCCCCCTCTCACAATGGAGTATCTAACCAAATCAACACACTTGTCAGCCAGATGTGTAGAAACGATTTCCACCCACACAGAAAGGGCTGCAAAGCCTTGTCAGTGTGTGTGAGTGTGTGTGTGTGTGTGTGTGTGTGTGTGTCAGTGTGTGTGTTTAAAGCCAGGAGAGAGGCTCTGATAGCTCTGTCAAGGGGTTTACAGTTGGAGAAGAGAGGGAAGACTTGAGTATTATAGACTACATATCAGACAGGTGTCATTAAGAGTGTATTATAGACTATATAACAGATGTCATTAAGAGTGTATTATAGACTACATATCAGACAGGTGTCATTAAGAGTGTATTATAGACTACATATCAGACAGATGTCATTAAGAGTGTATTATAGACTATATAACAGGTCATTAAGAATGTATTATAGACTATATAACAGATGTCATTAGAGTGTATTATAGACTACATAACAGATGTCATTAAGAGTGTATTATAGACTACATATCAGACAGGTGTCATTAAGAATGTATTATAGACTATATAACAGATGTCATTAGAGTGTATTATAGACTATATATCAGACAGGTGTCATTAAGAGTGTATTATAGACTATATATCAGACAGGTGTCATTAAGAGTGTATTATAGACTACATATCAGACAGGTGTCATTAAGAGTGTATTATAGACTACATATCAGACAGGTGCCATTAAGAATGTATTATAGACTATATAACAGGTCACTAAGAGTGTATTATAGACTACATAACAGATGTCATTAAGAGTGTATTATAGACTACATATCAGACAGGTGTCATTAAGAGTGTATTATAGACTATATAACAGGTTAGGTATATAACAGACAGATGTCATTCAGGTCAACCATAACGTTAGGTATATAACAGACAGATGTCATTCAGGTCAACCATAACGTTAGGTATATAACAGACAGATGTCATTCAGGTCAACCATAACGTTAGGTATATAACAGACAGATGTCATTCAGGTCAACCATAAGGTTAGGTATATAACAGATGTCATTCAGGTCAACCATAAGGTTAGGTATATAACAGATGTCATTCAGGTCAACCATAAGGTTAGGTATATAACAGATGTCATTCAGGTCAACCATAAGGTTAGGTACATAAGACAAATGTGTATCCGGACTACTTCACAAAAATTCAACAATCAGTTCCATTGTATGCATAGAGAATGGGTCATTTTAGTCAAATTGATACAATTTTTGCACTAAAAGGTCATTTGAACAGTATCTCCAAGCAGAACTTTACCTGCTGTGGGTCTTTGTGGCATACGAATGCAGGTGATTGACTGAGAATGATTTATACCTGCAGTGACATTATGCTGAAAGATTCATGATGATATATATTTGCCCAGCATTTAGTGGTAGAGGGAAAGAATAGAGCTATGGATGAATAGCAACTACAACCAAATGAAACAACCTGGGGTGTATTCATTAGTTGTACACCGTGGCAAACCGTTTTGCACCTGCTCATCTCTCCACCCATTCGGGGTCCACTGCGCCCAGCTTGTTGCGCATACTAAAAAAGCTAAACGTTGGCTATGTTGTTGATTAAGATTATAGGGAAACTGACAAGATCCGGGCCACTTCACACAAATTCAACAATCACGTCTCCATTGTATGGGTAGATTGGGTTCATTTTGTCAAACTGCTTACAATTTATGCACTAACAGAATTTGAACGTTTTTCCCCTTTAACCATGTCAACGTTCCCAGCTGAACTTTGCCTGCTGTGATCTTTGTGGCAGGTGATTGACAGAATTCTACCTGCAGTGACATTATCCTGGAAATAACAGGTGATGCTATTTGTCCACCATTTAGCGGCAAGAGGAATTGTTCTTTTAGCTATGCTAGCTCTACTAACGTGCAACACTGTAAATCAGCGAGCCTCTACATCATGAAAAGTAGCTTAAAACATTGTTGGACAGTAGTTTTTAGCCTACCAAGGGCCGCGTGACTTGACTTAGGACTCCAGTATACAGGACTCAGACTTGGACTGGAACACTAGGGACTTGGACAGGAACACTAGGGACTTGAACTGGAACCCTAGGGACTTGGGACTCTAGGACATGAACTGTAACACTAGAGACTTTAGGACATGAACTGGAACACTAGAGACTCTAGGACATGGACTGGAACACTAGGGACTTGGACTGGAACACTAGAGACTATAGGACATGAACTGGAACACTAGAGACTATAGGACATGGAATGGAACCCTAGGGACTTGGGACTCTAGGACATGGACTGGAACACTAGAGACTCTAGGACATGGACTTGAACACTAGAGACTATAGGACATTGACTGGAACCCTAGGGACTTGGGACTCTAGGACATGAACTGGAACACTAGAGACTCTAGGACATGAACTGGAACACTAGAGACTCTAGGACATGAACTGGAACACTAGAGACTATAGGACATGGACTGGAACACTAGAGACTCTAGGACATGGACTGGAACACTAGGGACTTGGGACTCTAGGACATGGACTGGAACACTAGGGACTTGGGACTCTAGGACATGGACTGGAACACTAGGGACTTGGGACTCTAGGACATGGACTGGAACACTAGGGACTTGGGACTCTAGGACATGGACTGGAACACTAGGGACTTGGGGCTATAGGACATGAACTGGAACACTAGAGACTCTAGGACATGGACTGGAACACTAGAGACTCTAGGACATGAACTGGAACACTAGAGACTCTAGGACATGGACTGGAACACTAGGGACTTGGGACTCTAGGACATGGACTGGAACACTCGGGACTTGGGACTCTAGGACATGGACTGGAACACTCGGGACTTGGGACTCTAGGACATGGACTGGAACACTCGGGACTTGGGACTCTAGGACATGGACTGGAACACTCGGGACTTGGGACTCTAGGACATGGACTGGAACACTCGGGACTTGGGACTCTAGGACATGGACTGGAACACTAGGGACTTGGAACTCTAGGACATGGACTGGAACACTAGGGACTTGGGACTCTAGGACATGGACTGGAACACTAGGGACTTGGGACTCTAGGACATGGACTGGAACACTCGGGACTTGGGACTCTAGGACATAGACTGGAACACTAGGGACTTGGGACTCTAGGACATGGACTGGAACACTAGGGACTTGGGACTCTAGGACATGGACTGGAACACTCGGGACTTGGGACTCTAGGACATAGACTGGAACACTAGGGACTTGGGACTCTAGGACATGGACTGGAACACTAGAGACTTGGGACTCTAGGACTGGAGGTTTAGAGACTTGACTACATCACTGCATATCAATATTTGATGTGTTTCTACGATTGTCATCATGTTTATATTTGTGTGCTCATGAAAGTGTGTGTTTGTGTGTTTATGTAAGTTGGTGTGTGTGTTTATGTACGTTGGTGTGTGTGTATGTTTATGTACGTTGGTGTGTGTGTTTATGTAAGTTGGTGTGTATGTTTATGTACGTTGGTGTGTGTGTTTATGTACGTTGGTGTGTGTGTTTATGTACGTTGGTGTGTGTGTTTATGTACGTTGGTGTGTGTGTTTATGTACGTTGGTGTGTGTGTTTATGTACGTTGGTGTGTGTGTTTATGTAAGTTGGTGTGTATGTTTATGTACGTTGGTGTGTGTGTTTATGTACGTTGGTGTGTGTGTTTATGTACGTTGGTGTGTGTGTTTATGTACGTTGGTGTGTGTGTTTATGTACGTTGGTGTGTGTGTTTATGTAAGTTGGTGTGCGTGTTTATGTACGTTGGTGTGTGTGTGTTTATGTAAGTTGGTGTGTGTGTGTGTTTATGTAAGTTGGTGTGCGTGTTTATGTACGTTGGTGTGTGTGTTTATGTACGTTGGTGTGTGTGTTTATGTACGTTGGTGTGTGTGTTTATGTACGTTGGTGTGTGTGTTTATGTAAGTTGGTGTGTATGTTTATGTACGTTGGTGTGTGTGTTTATGTACGTTGGTGTGTGTGTTTATGTACGTTGGTGTGTGTGTTTATGTACGTTGGTGTGTGTGTTTATGTACGTTGGTGTGTGTGTTTATGTACGTTGGTGTGTGTGTTTATGTACGTTGGTGTGTGTGTGTGTTTATGTACGTTGGTGTGTGTGTGTGTTTATGTACGTTGGTGTGTGTGTGTGTTTATGTAAGTTGGTGTGTATGTTTATGTACGTTGGTGTGTGTGCGTGTTTATGTACGTTGGTGTGTGTGTTTATGTACGTTGGTGTGTGTGTTTATGTACGTTGGTGTGTGTGTTTATGTACGTTGGTGTGCGTGGTTATCTGTCCTTGGAAGGTGTAGGCCTGTCTGACAGTGTGAGACGTGTGCGAGCCAGACCAGGGGTATTGTGGTGTGTTGGGGTGTAAAGGAACTAGTTCATTAGAACCAGAGTCTGGTCTGTCTGGACACCGGTTCTGTTCAATGAAACCGGTCTTGAATCTGAATCTGGTCTGTCTGGAGACCAGTTGTGTTCATTAGAACCAGAGTCTGGTCTGTCTGGACACCAGTTGTGTTCATTAGAACCAGAGTCTGGTCTGTCTGGAGACCGGTTCTGTTCATTAGAACCAGAGCCTGGTCTGTCTGGACACCAGTTCTGTTCATTAGAACCAGAGTCTGGTCTGTCTGGACACCAGTTGTGTTCATTAGAACCAGAGTCTGGTCTGTCTGGAGACCGGTTCTGTTCATTAGAACCAGAGTCTGGTCTGTCTTCATTGTGTATTAATGACCTGGGCTCCAAGCTCCGTTAACATACAGAAGAGTGTGATCTCCAGGACACACACATTGATCGGACCATTTTGTTTCTTACCTCTGTTAATATGCTCCGTCTGCATGATCTCCAACAACCCTGACACACACACACACACACACACACACACACACACACACACACACACACACACACACACACACACACACACACACACACACACACACACACACACACACACACACACACACACACACACACACACACACACACACACACACACACACACACACACACACGGGCCCATTGAGGCGGTGGTGCGTTGAAGACAAGCCTGGGTGGAAGGACAGTCTCCCCCAAGAGAAAGAAAGAAAGAGGGAGGAAAGAGTGAGAGGCAGTGGGAGACAGAGGGATGGAGAGAGAAAAAGAGAGAGGAGAGAGGAGAGGAGAAAGAGAGGGATGAAGAGAGAGAAAGAGAGACGAGAGACGAGAGGAGAAAGAGAGGGATGAAGAGAGAGAAAGAGAGACGAGAGACAAGAGGAGAAAGAGAGGGATGAAGAGAGAGAGAGAGACCAACACAATCCCATCTAATTGGCAACATTTGAAACATCAACATCAGTAAAGTGCTTCTCCTTTAATTAATTTCCCTCCTCCACCATCCCCCTCTCCTCTCCTCTCCTCTCCTCTCCTCTCCTAAATCCCCCTCTCCTCCATCCCCCTCTCCTCTCATCCCTCCCTCCCTCCTCTCCTCCATCCTCCTCTCCTCCATCCCCCTCTCCTCTGCTCCATTCCCCTCTCCTCTGCTCCATTCCCCTCTCCTCTCCTCCATCCCCCTCTCCTCTCCTCCCTCCCCCTCTCCTCTCATCCATCCCCCTCCCTCTCTCCTCCATCCCCCTCTCCTCTCCTCCTCCTCCCTCTCCTGCATCCCCCTCTCCTCCCTCCCTCCCCCTCTCCTCCCTCCCCCATCTCCTCTCCTCCATCCCCCTCTCCTCTCCTCCCTCCCTCCGTCTCTCTCACTGTCCAAGGGTAGGATGCGCTCCAGGTGAAACAGGGAAATCATCGAGGACATAATTAGAGGGCTTAAGAGGAGGGCGGGAGTGTGTGTGTGTGTGTACGGAGCACGCATACATTCTCAATCTCACACACACACTAAAACACACAGCCTCAGGTTTTGACCTCCTTGTGTGGAGTTAAATACCTTGATGGCCTCATTTGCTTGTCTATGAGCACAAACAAACACACACACACACACACACCTTGCGGTGTGTTTTAAGAGGTGGTGAAGGACTGTTGACTTGCTTGCTCATTTGAATGTTTCTTACACAGCCCTGGGCCCTGGAAACCTCTGTGGTGTGGGTTAACATTTCTCTCCCTGTGTGTGTGTGTGTGCGTGTTTCTGTGTGTGTGTGTGTGTGTGTGTGTGTGTGTGTGTGTGTGTGTGTGTGCGTGTTTCTGTGTGTGTGTGTGTGTGTAATCAACAGCCCAGACTGATCCCCTCTGGTATGTGCTGAGTGTGTCAAAGGGCAAGGCAGCCTGGAGTTGAGAAAACTGGCCCTTCAACATCTTTCCTCCCCCTCAGGAACCTTCCTCCCCCTCAGGAACCACCAAAACACACTTTAAACACATTCTGGAATAACTCGGTTTAGACCCATAATTAAACCAACATTTGATGCAGTTTTCAGCACCAAAACACACCTTAAAACACATTCTGGAGTTTTCAGCACCAAAACACACCTTAAAACACATTCTGGAGTTTTCCAGCACCAGAAGCACCAGGGAGACTGTAATACAGACTAACACACTTTAAAGTGACATTTCAGCTATTCTTAGGATGATGATGATGATGTTACATTAACATAATCAGTGATAAAAACAAATAAAATACATTATTCAATTCTTCAGGTTGGACAAATGAATGAACAATGATTTGGGGCAGTTTTAAGCACCAAACCCAATTTTAAAATGTAAAACATTGTTACGCCCCTTTTTAACACCAGGGCCAGTGAGCTCAGCTTCAGTGTGAGTTGAAATCCCATAGTACAACAGTAAAGGGATGTTTAGGCCACAGAAAAATATATCGTCATTACATTTGGTTTCTTTAATTTCATACAGATTCCTCATCCGTCATTTATCCTACCTGATGTGACCTACAACAGACAGTGTTACCAACAGTATTCTACTCCATTACATCCATCATTTCCCTACCTGATGTGACCTACAACAGACAGTGTTACCAACAGTATTCTATTCCATTACATCCGTCATTTACCCTACCTGATGTGACCTACAACAGACAGTGTTACCAACAGTATTCTACTCCATTACATCCGTCATTTATCCTACCTGATGTGATCTACAACAGACAGTGTTACCAACAGTATTCTACTCCATTACATCCGTCATTTATCCTACCTGATGTGATCTACAACAGACAGTGTTACCAACAGTATTCTACTCCATTACATCCGTCATTTACCCTACCTGATGTGATCTACAACAGACAGTGTTACCAACAGTATTCTACTCCATTACATCCGTCATTTATCCTACCTGATGTGATCTACAACAGACAGTGTTACCAACAGTATTCTACTCCATTACATCCGTCATTTATCCTACCTGATGTGATCTACAACAGACAGTGTTACCAACAGTATTCTACTCCATTACATCCGTCATTTATCCTACCTGATGTGATCTACAACAGACAGTGTTACCAACAGTATTCTACTCCATTACATCCGTCATTTATCCTACCTGATGTGATCTACAACAGACAGTGTTACCAACAGTATTCTACTCCATTACATCCGTCATTTATCCTACCTGATGTGACCTACAACAGACAGTGTTACCAACAGTATTCTACTCCATTACATCCGTCATTTACCCTACCTGATGTGACCTACAACAGACAGTGTTACCAACAGTATTCTACTCCATTACATCCGTCATTTATCCTACCTGATGTGATCTACAACAGACAGTGTTACCAACAGTATTCTACTCCATTACATCCGTCATTTATCCTACCTGATGTGACCTACAACAGACAGTGTTACCAACAGTATTCTACTCCATTACATCCGTCATTTACCCTACCTGATGTGACCTACAACAGACAGTGTTACCAACAGTATTCTACTCCATTACATCCGTCATTTATCCTACCTGATGTGATCTACAACAGACAGTGTTACCAACAGTATTCTACTCCATTACATCCGTCATTTACCCTACCTGATGTGATCTACAACAGACAGTGTTACCAACAGTATTCTACTCCATTACATCCGTCATTTACCCTACCTGATGTGATCTACAACAGACAGTGTTACCAACAGTATTCTACTCCATTACATCCGTCATTTATCCTACCTGATGTGATCTACAACAGACAGTGTTACCAACAGTATTCTACTCCATTACATCCGTCATTTATCCTACCTGATGTGATCTACAACAGACAGTGTTACCAACAGTATTCTACTCCATTACATCCGTCATTTATCCTACCTGATGTGACCTACAACAGACAGTGTTACCAACAGTATTCTACTCCATTACATCCGTCATTTACCCTACCTGATGTGACCTACAACAGACAGTGTTACCAACAGTATTCTACTCCATTACATCCGTCATTTATCCTACCTGATGTGATCTACAACAGACAGTGTTACCAACAGTATTCTACTCCATTACATCCGTCATTTACCCTACCTGATGTGATCTACAACAGACAGTGTTACCAACAGTATTCTACTCCATTACATCCGTCATTTACCCTACCTGATGTGATCTACAACAGACAGTGTTACCAACAGTATTCTACTCCATTACATCCGTCATTTATCCTACCTGATGTGATCTACAACAGACAGTGTTACCAACAGTATTCTACTCCATTACACCCGTCATTTATCCTACCTGATGTAATCTACAACAGACAGTGTTACCAACAGTATTCTACTCCATTACATCCGTCATTTATCCTACCTGATGTGATCTACAACAGACAGTGTTACCAACAGTATTCTACTCCATTACATCCGTCATTTATCCTACCTGATGTGATCTACAACAGACAGTGTTACCAACAGTATTCTACTCCATTACATCCGTCATTTATCCTACCTGATGTGACCTACAACAGACAGTGTTACCAACAGTATTCTACTCCATTACACCCGTCATTTACCCTACCTGATGTGACCTACAACAGACAGTGTTACCAACAGTATTCTACTCCATTACATCCGTCATTTATCCTACCTGATGTGATCTACAACAGACAGTGTTACCAACAGTATTCTACTCCATTACATCCGTCATTTATCCTACCTGATGTGATCTACAACAGACAGTGTTACCAACAGTATTCTACTCCATTACATCCGCCATTTATCCTACCTGATGTGACCTACAACAGACAGTGTTACCAACAGTATTCTACTCCATTACATCCGTCATTTATCCTACCTGATGTGATCTACAACAGACAGTGTTACCAACAGTATTCTACTCCATTACATCCGTCATTTATCCTACCTGATGTGACCTACAACAGACAGTGTTACCAACAGTATTCTACTCCATTACATCTTTCTATAATTTGATAAAGATTCCGTACAGTTTTTCCAGCACCAAACACCATTAACCAATTATAGTAGCAGGTATTAAGTGAGCCTAAATGTAATCTTAAAATATAAATTCCATATTTCTTACAAAAGACAAGCGGTGTCTACAGTGGTGTCTCCATTATAAAAGACAAGTGGTGTCTACAGTGGTGTCTCCATTATAAAAGACAAATGGTGTCTCCATTATAAAAGACAA
>NC_092147.1:83684536-83754536 GCF_045791955.1 Oncorhynchus clarkii lewisi | reverse complement strand
TGTGAGATAGTGTGTGAGAGAGTGTGTGTGTGTGTGTCTGTGTGTGAGAGTGTGTGTGTGTGTGTGTGTGTGTGTGTGTGTGTGTGTGTGTATGAGAGAGTGTGTGTGTGTGTCTGTGTGTGTGAGAGTGTGTTTGTGTGAGAGTGTGTGTGTGTGTGTTTCCTAACTCCCACCATATCTAACAAAACGAGCCCCATTAAGGAACAAAGCCTCTACATCTGATTCAGATACCACACATCAGATTTACTTCCTTAATTCATTAATTAACCGTCAGATCAGAAAAGAGGGTGGATGACGACGGAAGGACTGACCTGATTGGTCACATTATCGTCTCATTATCAAAGGGTAGTAATTAGGGAACTATAGAACGTCTCCATTATGCAAAACACTCTTGCTAACGAGAACCCTCCTTCCCCCTGCCCCACACACACACACACACACACACACACACACACACACACACACACACACACACACACACACACACACACACACACACACACACACACACACACACACACACACACACACACACACACACACACACACACACACACACACACACACACAAACACTCTCTTACCCAACTCCCACCCCTAGTCCCTCTCCAATTTAGCCGCACACCAAAGTGTTTTGTTTTACAAAAGGTCTCTTCTCCAGGATTGGAGGACTTATATTGTTAGTCTGAAAACAATGGAGCTGGAGAGAGAGAGAGGAGGTGGAGAGAGGAGGTGAGGGGAGGTGAGAGCTGGAGAGAGAGCGAGGAGGTGAGAGGAGTTGGAGAGAGAGAGAGGAGGTGAGAGGAGGTGAGAGAGAGAGAGGAGGTGAGAGGAGGTGGAGAGAGAGAGAAGGAGAGGAGGTGGAGAGAGAGAGGAGGTGAGAGGAGCTGGAGAGAGAGAGAGGAGGTGAGGGGAGGTGAGAGGAGGTGAGGGGAGGTGAGAGGAGCTGGAGAGAGAGAGAGGAGGTGAGAGGAGCCGGAGAGAGAGAGAGGAGGAGAGAGGGTGAGAGGAGGTGGAGAGAGAGAGAGAAGGTGAGAGGAGGTGGAGAGAGAGAGAGGAGGAGAGAGGAGGTGAGAGGAGCTGGAGAGAGAGAGAGGAGGAGAGAGGAGGTGGAGAGAGAGAGAGAGGAGGTGGAGAGAGAGAGAGGAGGTGAGAGGAGCTGGAGAGAGAGAGAGGAGGAGAGAGGAGCTGGAGAGAGAGAGAGGAGGAGAGAGGAGGTGGAGAGAGAGAGAGGAGGAGAGAGGAGGTGAGGAAGCACACTGAGCATTTCTGCAGGGTGTGTGTGTGAGCATCTATGAGCACGTATGTTTGTGTGTGTGTGTGTGTGTGTGCGCGTGCATCTGTCAGGATGTGTGTGTGTGTATGTGTGTGTGTGTGTGTGTGTGCGCGTGCATCTGTCAGGATGTGTGTGTGTGTGTGTGTGTGTGTGTGTGTGTGTGTGTGTGTGTGTGTGTGTGTGTGTGTGTGTGTGTGTGCGCGCGTGCATCTGTCAGGATGTGTGTGAGAGCGGGGGTTCCATTAGTTTTGTTCGCCCGACAAACATTGATGGGGTTGAGATCAAACATCAGATGGCGACACAATGGGGTTCTGCCTCCCATTCACCCCTCCCCTTTACCCCTCCCCTTCACCCCTCCCTGTCCCAATCAGCCAGTTAGACAGGTTAACTTAGGCCCTAATTAGAGGACTAGCAGGGCTAAACGCCACTGCCCTCCACTCTTCTGCACTCCCTCTCTTTCCCCCATCTCTCTCTCTTTGTTGTTCCAAAAAGGAGACATGTGTCACTTTCTTTCTTTGGGTTCTTTTATTTTCCTTCCCTCCTTTCTCTGGCTTGTCTCCTAGGTGACAGAAGAGGTCTCCTTTCTCTGGCTTGTCTGCTAGGTGACAGAGGAGGTCTCCTTTCTCTGGCTTGTCTGCTAGGTGACAGAGGAGGTCTCCTTTCTCTGGCTTGTCTCCTAGGTGACAGAGGAGGTCTCCTTTCTCTGGCTTGTCTCCTAGGTGACAGAGGAGGTCTCCTTTCTCTGGTATGTCTCCTAGGTGACAGAGGAGGTCTCCTTTCTCTGGCTTGTCTCCTAGGTGACAGAGGAGGTCTCCTTTCTCTGGCTTGTCTCCTAGGTGACAGAGGAGGTCTCCTTTCTCTGGCTTGTCTCCTAGGTGACAGAGGAGGTCTCTTTTCTCTGGCTTGTCTCCTAGGTGACAGAGGAGGTCTCCTTTCTCTGGTATGTCTCCTAGGTGACAGAGGAGGTCTCTTTTCTCTGGCTTGTCTCCTAGGTGACAGAGGAGGTCTCTTTTCTCTGGCTTGTCTCCTAGGTGACAGAGGAGGTCTCTTTTCTCGGGTATGTCTCCTAGGTGACAGAGGAGGTCTCTTTTCTCTGGTATGTCTCCTAGGTGACAGAGGAGGTCTCTTTTCTCTGGCTTGTCTCCTAGGTGACAGAGGAGGTCTCTTTTCTCTGGTATGTCTCCTAGGTGACAGAGGAGGTCTCCTTTCTCTGGTATGTCTCCTAGGTGACAGAGGAGGTCTCCTTTCTCTGGTATGTCTCCTAGGTGACAGAGGAGGTCTCCTTTCTCTGGTATGTATCCTAGGTGACAGAGGAGGTCTCCTTTCTCTGGTATGTCTCCTAGGTGACAGAGGAGGTCTCCTTTCTCTGGTATGTCTCCTAGGTGACAGAGGAGGTCTCCTTTCTCTGGTATGTCTCCTAGGTGACAGAGGAGGTCTCCTTTCTCTGGTATGTCTCCTAGGTGACAGAGGAGGTCTCCTTTCTCTGGTATGTCTCCTAGGTGACAGAGGAGGTCTCCTTTCTCTGGCTTGTCTGCTAGGTGACAGAGGAGGTCTCCTTTCTCTGGCTTGTCTCCTAGGTGACAGAGGAGGTCTCCTTTCTCTGGTATGTCTCCTAGGTGACAGAGGAGGTCTCCTTTCTCTGGCTTGTCTCCTAGGTGACAGAGGAGGTCTCCTTTCTCTGGTATGTCTCATAGGTGACAGAGGAGTTCTCCTTTCTCTGGCTTGTCTCCTAGGTGACAGAGGAGGTCTCCTTTCTCTGGTATGTCTCCTAGGTGACAGAGGAGGTCTCCTTTCTCTGGTATGTCTCCTAGGTGAGAGGAGGTCTCCTTTCTCTGGCTTGTCTCATAGGTGACAGAGGAGGTCTCCTTTCTCTGGTATGTCTCCTAGGTGACAGAGGAGGTCTCCTTTCTCTGGCTTGTCTCCTAGGTGACAGAGGAGGTCTCCTTTCTCTGGTATGTCTCCTAGGTGACAGAGGAGGTCTCCTTTCTCTGGCTTGTCTCCTAGGTGACAGAGGAGGTCTCCTTTCTCTGGTATGTCTCCTAGGTGACAGAGGAGGTCTCCTTTCTCTGGTATGTCTCCTAGGTGACATAGGAGGTCTCCTTTCTGTTCATCTCCCCACTCTTTATCTCTGTTTCTGGAGCAGTCCTTTCCCTCCACCCCCTCCTCTCTCCTTCTGTCTATCCTCTCTCCTTCTCTCTTGCCTCACTCCTCTCTCTCTCTGTGTCCTTTCAAGGTCCATAGCTTCGGCTCCACCTTTTCAATTCGGCATCTCAGCGGCTCTACTTAGTGGCGAGTGAATTGGAACCTATTGCTATCAGTGTGATGGGAGTAGGGGGGAGGAGGTGAGAGAGGAGGTGCAAAGAGTGAACATTAAATGGCTGGGGGGGGGGCATGGAAGCATGGAGGGTGAAGCAAAAGGGGGCCCCCACAAAGAAGGGGGTCAGACATACAAGACCGTTTCACAGTAGAGTGAAAGAAAGAGCGAGCGAGAAGAAGAGAGGTGAGAGGAGGAGACGGAAGAAAAGTGTTCAGATCACAAGGCCCCTCCACCTGTTACTCACCATGACAGAGAGACAGAGAGAAGACGAGATAAGAAAAAATAAGAGGAGGAGACAAGAGTAGAGGAGAGAAGAGGAACAAAAGAATGAGAGAGAGAGACAGAGACAGAGAGAGAGAAAGGTGGAGAGAGAGACAGAGAGAGAGAAAGGTGGAGAGAGAGAGAGAGGAGAGAGAGAGGAGAGAGAGAGATAGATGAGAGAGAGAGAGAGAGGGGAGAGAGAGATAGAGAGAGAGAGAGGGGAGAGAGAGAGAGAGAGAGAGAGAGGAGAGAGAGAGAAAGAGAGAGAGAGAGAGAGAGAGAGGAGATAGAGAGAGGGGGGAGAGAGAGAGAGAGGGGAGAAAGAGAGGGGGGAGAGAGAGAGAGAGAGAGGAGAGGGGAGAGGAAAGGAGAGAGAAAGATAGAGGAGAGAGAGAGATATAGAGAGAGAGGAGAGAGAGAGAGAGGAGAGAGAGAGAAAGATAGAGAGAGAGAGAGAAAGATAGAGAGAGAGAGGCGAGAGAGAGAGGAGAGAGAGAGAGAGGAGAGAGAGAGAGAGAGAGAGAGAGAGAGAGGAGAGAGAGAGAGAGAGGAGGAAAAGACAGACTGCCTCACCATAAACAGGTCTCTAGCTCCAATGTCAACCGCCAGCAGGAAGGCCTTCTCAAAGCGCTGGTGTCTGCAGACATAACAGGAACTGGATTATAAGACTTTAACACATTAAAAAACCATTACACCTGCAGGTTGAGTTGAGTGTTAAAGATGTTCTGTACAGACAGTCAAATAGACTGTGGAGACGTCTCCTGTCTCTGGCATGTCACCAACAAAATTAAACACAGTAATTATATCTTTTTGTATTTTAAATGCAACCTTTATTTAACTAGGCAAGTCAGTTAAGAACAAATTCTTATTTACAATCCTAGGAACAGTGGGTTAACTGCCTTGTTCAGGGGCAGAATGACAGATTTTTACCTTGTCAGCACGGGGATTCGATTTTGCAACCTTTCGGTTACTAGTCCAACACTCTAACCACTAGGCTACCTGCTGGTTACTGGCCCAACGCTCTAACCACTAGGCTACCTGCTGGTTACTGGTCCAACACTCTAACCACTAGGCTACCTGCTGGTTACTGGCCCAACACCATAACCACTAGGCTACCTGCTGGTTACTGGCCCAATGCTCTAACCACTAGGCTACCTGCTGGTTACTGGTCCAACACTCTAACCACTAGGCTACCTGCTGGTTACTGGCCCAACACCATAACCACTAGGCTACCTGCTGGTTACTGGCCCAACACTCTAACCACTAGGCTACCTGCTGGTTACTGGCCCAATGCTCTAACCACTAGGCTACCTGCTGGTTACTGGTCCAACGCTCTAACCACTATGCTACCTGCTGGTTACTGGCCCAACGCTCTAACCACTATGCTACCTGCTGGTTACTGGCCCAACGCTCTAACCACTATGCTACCTGCTGGTTACTGGCCCAACGCTCTAACCACTAGGCTACCTGCTGGTTACTGGCCCAACGCTCTAACCACTAGGCTACCTGCTGGTTATTGGCCCATTACTCTAACCACTAGGCTACCTGCTGGTTACTGGCCCAACGCTCTAACCACTAGGCTACCTGCTGGTTACTGGCCCAACGCTCTAACCACTATGCTACCTGTTGCCCCAGTAATGTGTATGTATACACCAACAAAATTAACCCAGAATTGAGTTTATATACAGTTGAAGTCGGAAGTTTACATACACCTTAGCCAAATACATTTAAACTCAGTTTATCACATTTCCTGACATTTAATCCTGGTAAAAATTCCCTGTCTTAGGTCAGTTAGGATCACCACTTTATTTTAAGAATGTTAAATGTCAGAATAATAGTAGAGAGAATTATTTATTTCAGATTGTATTTCTGTCATCACATTCCCAGTGGGTCAGAAGTTTACATACACTCAATTAGTATTTGGAAACATTGCCTTTAAATTGTTTAACTTGGGTCAAACGTTTCGGGTAGCCTTCCACAAGCTCCCGACAATAAGTTGGGTGAATTTTGGCTCATTCCTCCTGACAGAGCTGGTGTAACTGAGTCAGATTTGTAGGCCTCCTTGCTTGCACATGCTTTTTCAATTCTGCCCAGTCATTTTCTATAGGATTGAGGTCAGGGCTTTGTGATGGCCACTCCAACACCTTGACTTTGTTGTCCTTAAGCCATTTTTCCACAACTTTGGAATTATGCTTGGGGTCAATGTCATTTTGTAAGACCCATTTGTGACCAAGCTTTAACTTCCTGACTGATGTTTTGAGATGTTGCTTCAATATATCCACATAATTGTCCATCCTCATGATGCCATCTATTTTGTGAAGTGCACCAGTCCCCCTGCAGCAAAGCACCCCCACAACATGGTGTTCTTGCTGTAAAACCTGCCATCACTACAGTGGTCCACAGTGTTCTTGCTGTAAAACCTTCCATCACTACAGTGGTCCACAGTGTTCTTGCTGTGAAACCTGCCATCACTACAGTGGTCCACAGTGTTCTTGCTGTGAAACCTGCCATCACTACAGTGGTCCACAGTGTTCTTGCTGTAAAACCTTCCATCACTACAGTGGTCCACAGTGTTCTTGCTGTGAAACCTGCCATCACTACAGTGGTCCACAGTGCTCTTGCTGTAAAACCTGCCATCACTACAGTGGTCCACAGTGTTCTTGCTGTAAAACATGCCATCACTACAGTGGTCCACAGTGTTCTTGCTGTAAAACCTGCCATCACTACAATAGTCCATAATGTTCTTGCTGTAAAACCTGCCATCACTACAGTGGTCCACAGTGTTCTTGCTGTAAAACCTGCCATCACTACAGTGGTCCACAGGGCTCTTGCTGTAAAACTTGCCATCACTACAGTGGTCCAGTGTTCTTGCTGTAAAACCTTCCATCACTACAGTGGTCCAGTGTTCTTGCTGTAAAACCTGCCATCACTACAGCTGTAAAATCTTCCATCACTACAGTGGTCCAGTGTTCTTGCTGTAAAACCTTCCATCACTACAGTGGTCCACAGTGTTATTGCTGTAAAACCTGCCATCACTACAGTGGTCCAGTGTTCTTGCTGTAAAACCTTCCATCACTACAGTGGTCCATAGTGTTCTTGCTGTAAAACCTTCCATCACTACAGTGGTCCACAGTGTTCTTGCTGTAAAACCTGCCATCACTACAGTGGTCCAGTGTTCTTGCTGTAAAACCTGCCATCACTACAGTGGTCCACAGTGTTCTTGCTGTAAAACCTTCCATCACTACAGTGGTCCAGTGTTCTTGCTGTAAAACCTGCCATCACTACAGTGGTCCACAGTGTTCTTGCTGTAAAACCTGCCATCACTACAGTGGTCCAGTGTTCTTGCTGTAAAACCTTCCATCACTACAGTGGTCCAGTGTTCTTGCTGTAAAACCTGCCATCACTACAGTGGTCCAGTGTTCTTGCTAGGCTCGTTCACTCCACATCTTCCTTCTTCCATTTTCTCTCTTTGGCAAGCAGAGCCTTTTCTAGCACCCCTCCTCTCCTCCCTCCTCTCCTCTCCCCTCCCTCTCTCCCCTCCCCTCTTCCCTCCCTCCCTCCCTCTCTCCCCTCTCCTCTCCTCTCTCCTCTCTCCTCCCTCCTTTTCCCTCTCCCTTATCACCCACCTGCATTCATCTCTTCTTCAACATCAAATGAAAACGCTTCTCTTTGGTTGAGTTTGTTTGTTTCATGTTGGCTCTGGCCTGGAGAAGTTAGGGAGTATTGTACTGAGTAGATACTCAGCCTCCCAACTCTCATCTCTATAAATGGGGAGAGACCCTCTTTTCAACTTTCCGTGTGTTTGTGTGTGTGTGTGTGTGTGTGTGTGTGTGTGTATATGTATGTATGTGCGTGTGTATGTGTGAGTGTTTGAGAGCAAGAGATCACATCGTTATCATCATCATCATCATCATTATTCTGAATTGATCGACTCAGTGCTGTTAGCTACTTACTTTATTAACTAATGTAGAATTATTATTTTTTAAACTCACTTGTTTTTTCCTACTAGCACTAATAATTACTTGATTGAGGGAAAATGTGCTTCCTGTGCCTTGGGAAAGTATTCAGACCCCTTGACTTGTTCCACATTTTGTTACGTTACAGCCTCATTCTAAAATGAATTACATAAAACTATTTCCTCGTCAATCTACACACAACACCCCATAATGACGAAGTGAAAACAGGTTTTTAGATTTTTTTTGCACATTTATAAAAAATAAATAAACAGAAATATCTTATTTACATAGGTATTCAGACCCTTTGCTATGAGTTCAGGTACATCCTGTTTCCATTGATTATCCTTGAGATGTTTCTACAACATGATTGGAGTCCATCTGTGGTAAATTCAATTGATTGGACATGATTTGGAAAGGCACACACCTGTCTATATAAGGTCCCACAGTTGACAGTGCATGTCAGAGCAAAAACCAAGCCATGAGGTTGAAGGAATTGTCTGTAGAGCTCCGAGACAGGATCATGTTGAGGCACAGATCAGGGTACCAAATAATTTTTGCAGCATTGAAGGTCCCCAAGAACACAGTGGCCTCCATCATACTTACAGTGGGGCAAAAAAGTATTTAGTCAGCCACCAATTGTGCAAGTTCTCCCACTTAAAAAGATGAGAGAGGCCTGTAATTTTCATCATAGATACACTTCAACTATGACAGACAAAATGAGAAAAAAAATCCAGAAATTCACATTGTAGGATTTTTGATGAATTTATTTGCAAATTATGGTGGAAAATAAGTATTTTGTCTGTCATAGTTGAAGTGTACCTATGATGAAAATTACAGGCCTCTCTCATCTTTTTAAGTGGGAGAACTTGCACAATTGGTGGCTGGTGAAATACTTTTTTGCCCCAAATGGAATATTTCAGTTTGTTATTTTTAATACATTTGATAACATTTCTAAAAACCTGTTTTTGCTTTGTCATTATGGGGTATTTTGTTAAGATTAATGAGAAAAAACGACCAATGTAATCCATTTTAGAATAAGGCCGTAACAGAATGTGTAAAAAGCCCAGGGGTCTGAATACTTTCAGAATACACTGTGACTGACATGTGGTTGTCTCATCTAGCTACAGTATCTTAAACCCAATTAACTGTTAGTCTCTCTGGATAAGAGTGTCTGCTAAATGACTAAAATGTCAATCTAAGATGACAGAAAAATTATGATTGTATTTAAATGAAAGGTGAATGTTTTTTTTTCTCCGTTTGGCAGACCTTGGTGGGTGTGGTTAAGTGTATAGGAGGTGTGGTTACCCGAGTGGGTGGGTTATACTGTAGGGGGCTGGGTTACCTGAGTAGGTGGTGGAAGAAGCGTCGGGCGTACTTGCTGATTGGCCCTCTGTATTCTAGAACCACCGAGTCAGAGAGTGGGCGGGGCGGAGCGTAGAACACACCCAGAGCTGCCTCCAACTGGGCTGCAGACAGGAAATAAACATTCATTTGATTGGTTTACTGATTGACTGGTTGATTGATTGATTGACTGACTGACCGACTGGTTGGTTGATTAATAGATTGATTAATGCATTGATTTAATAATTTGATGGTTTACTATATTTGGTTGATTGATTGATTCATTAGTCAACTGATTGATTGATTAATTGATTTACAGTTTGCTGGACTGATTACTTGATTGACTAAAGCTACATTTACACAGGCAGCCCAATTCTGATAATTTTGACCAATCAGATCATCTTTTTTGCCAATATTTAGTCAGATGACCAGAATTGGGCTGACTGTGTAAACGCAGCCTAAGTGACAGATTGATGAATGCATTGCCCTGGTCTCACCCTCTCTGGTCTGGTCCAGCTCTAGCCTCAGCAGGTAGTCTGTGACAGAGGTCAGTGCCCGGTAACACTCCGTTCCCATAGTGCTCCACTCCATGGCTCCCAGAATTCCTAGAGCCTGGTCCACCTGGCCACAGCGTAACCTCTGTTGCAACAGCTCTCCTGGACCCAGCTGACCCCCTGACAGAGCACCTGAAGAGGGAAGAGAGGGAGAGATGGGTTAGGGAGAAGGTAAACGACACTGGACGTCACTACTGGACAGGCTACACTACACACTTTCTGTCCAAAACATTTGTTTTTAACGACTAGCTCTAAACCAATGGTCACCAACCGTTTCTAAGTCAAGATCACTTTCGCAGTCCAAAAGCAAGCTGAGATCTACGTTATCACAGCATATTGGTTATATGCCTGGCCTGCCAATACTGTTATTCTCAGATCATATGATATTTATAAACTAGTGTAGCACTTGCAAAGCAGAGCTGACCACAAATTGAAATAATTATATTTTTTATTTTACTGGACTGATGGTACATGCATCTGATTGTCATGGTGCTTTGAAGACAACCGGGAACTCATGAGGTCAAATCATGATGTCAGTGATCTTCAGGTCGGAAAGTCCAAGCTCTAGAATGAAGCCAGTGATGGAATCTTTCCCCAGTTGGATATCGTTTTTTTCTCGAGTTCCCAGTTGTATTGAAAGCACTGAAGTCGGAGATTTGAGAGTTCTGAGTTCCCAGTTGTCTTGAACGCGGCATTAGTCTCAGCGGAGAGAGAGAGCAGCAGAGGGTCAGCCTCTCACGGTCCCTGCTCTCTCCTTCCTTTCCTCCGGTGAGACTGACCAGAGAGAGGAGACACTGTCTTCCACCTGATTTCAAAACTCGAGTCACACCGCATCTGCCTCAGGCACAAATTCATGTTGTTCCTATGACCAGAGAAAGGGAAATATTCCTCAATAGTGAAATAGGCACGACAAGCTGCTAATAATAATAACAACGCAGGGCTCTCGATACACATCGTTACTCATTCATTGCAGCGCGAGTGGAAGTAGGGAGAAGCAAGTTTTATGTGTTGTAACAGTGTTGAATAAAAACAGTGTTGACAGTCCTGAATAAAAACAAACATTAACTCACTCATAAAAACAATGTTGACAGTCCTGAATAAAAACAGTGTTGACAGTCCTGAATAAAAACAGTGTTGACAGTCCTGAATAAAAACAGTGTTGACAGTCCTGAATAAAAACAAACATGAACTCACTCATAAAAACAGTGTTGACAGTCCTGAATAAAAACAAACATGAACTCACTCATAAAAACAGTGTTGACAGTCCTGAATAAAAACAAACATGAACTCACTCATAAAAACAGTGTTGACAGTCCTGAATAAAAACAATGTTGACAGTCCTGAATAAAAACAGTGTTGACAGTCCTGAATAAAAACAAACATGAATTCACTCATAAAAACAGCGTTGACAATCCTGAATAAAAACAAACATGAACTCACTCATAAAAACAGTGTTGAAAGTCCTGAATAAAAACAGTGTTGACAGTCCTGAATAAAAACAATGTTGACAGTCCTGAATAAAAACAAACATGAACTCACTCATAAAAACAGTGTTGACAGTCATGAATAAAAACAAACATGAACTCACTCATAAAAACAGTGTTGACAGTCCTGAATAAAAACAGTGTTGACAGTCCTGAATAAAACAATGTTGACAGTCCTGAATAAAAACAGTGTTGACAGTCCTGAATAAAAACAATGTTGACAGTCCTGAATAAAAACAGTGTTGACAGTCCTGAATAAAAACAAACATGAATTCACTCATAAAAACAGTGTTGACAGTCCTGAACAAAAACAGTGTTGACAGTCCTGAATAAAAACAATGTTGACAGTCCTGAATAAAAACAAACATGAACTCACTCATAAAAACAGTGTTGACAGTCATGAATAAAAACAAACATGAACTCACTCATAAAAACAGTGTTGACAGTCCTGAATAAAAACAGTGTTGACAGTCCTGAATAAAAACAAACATGAATTCACTCATAAAACAGTGTTGACAGTCCTGAATAAAAACAGTGTTGACAGTCCTGAATAAAAACAATGTTGACAGTCCTGAATAAAAACAAACATCAACTCACTCATAAAAACAGTGTTGATAGTCCTGAATAAAAACAATGTTGACAGTCCTGAATAAGAACAATGTTGACAGTCCTGAATAAAAACAGTGTTGACAGTCCTGAATAAAAACAAACATGTACTCACTCATAAAAACAGTGTTGACAGTCCTGAATAAAAACAGTGTTGACAGTCCTGAATAAAAACAGTGTTGACAGTCCTGAATAAAAACAGTGTTGACAGTCCTGAATAAAAACAAACATGAATTCACTCATAAAAACAGTGTTGACAGTCCTGAATAAAAACAGTGTTGACAGTCCTGAATAAAAACAAACATGAATTCACTCATAAAAACAGTGTTGACAGTCCTGAATAAAAACAGTGTTGACAGTCCTGAATAAAAACAGTGTTGACAGTCCTGAATAAAAACAAACATGAATTCACTCATAAAAACAGTGTTGACAGTCCTGAATAAAAACAGTGTTGACAGTCCTGAATAAAAACAATGTTGACAGTCCTGAATAAAAACAAACATGAACTCACTCATAAAAACAGTGTTGACAGTCATGAATAAAAACAAACATGAACTCACTCATAAAAACAGTGTTGACAGTCCTGAATAAAAACAGTGTTGACAGTCCTGAATAAAAACAGTGTTGACAGTCCTGAATAAAAACAAACATGAACTCACTCATAAAAACAGTGTTGACAGTCCTGAATAAAAACAAACATGAACTCACTCATAAAAACAGTGTTGACAGTCATGAATAAAAACAAACATGAACTCACTCATAAAAACAGTGTTGACAGTCCTGAATAAAAACAGTGTTGACAGTCCTGAATAAAACAATGTTGACAGTCCTGAATAAAAACAGTGTTGACAGTCCTGAATAAAAACAATGTTGACAGTCCTGAATAAAAACAGTGTTGACAGTCCTGAATAAAAACAGTGTTGACAGTCCTGAATAAAAACAAACATGAATTCACTCATAAAAACAGTGTTGACAGTCCTGAATAAAAACAGTGTTGACAGTCCTGAATAAAAACAATGTTGACAGTCCTGAATAAAAACAAACATGAACTCACTCATAAAAACAGTGTTGACAGTCCTGAATAAAAACAAACATGAATTCACTCATAAAAACAGTGTTGACAGTCCTGAATAAAAACAGTGTTGACAGTCCTGAATAAAAACAAACATGAATTCACTCATAAAAACAGTGTTGACAGTCCTGAATAAAAACAGTGTTGACAGTCCTGAATAAAAACAATGTTGACAGTCCTGAATAAAAACAAACATGAACTCACTCATAAAAACAGTGTTGACAGTCATGAATAAAAACAAACATGAACTCACTCATAAAAACAGTGTTGACAGTCCTGAATAAAAACAGTGTTGACAGTCCTGAATAAAAACAGTGTTGACAGTCCTGAATAAAAACAGTGTTGACAGTCCTGAATAAAAACAAACATGAACTCACTCATAAAAACAGCAGCATCTTGCTGTATTCTTTGACAGTCTCTCTCTGGTCGAGGTTTTTAAAAGTTGTATGAAATCACATATAGGCTAGTAGCCAATCAAACTTTGGTGACCACTTGGCTTTTCTACAGAAATGTCTTTAGTATCGACCGGTTGGTGACCACTTGGCTTTTCCACAGAAATGTCTTTAATATCGACCGGTTGGTGACCACTTGGCTTTTCTACAGAAATGTCTTTAATATCGACCGGTTGGTGACCACTTGGCTTTTCTACAGAAATGTCTTTAGTATCGACCGGTTGGTGACCACTTGGCTTTTATACAGAAATGTCTTTAGTATCGACCGGTTGGTGACCACTTGGCTTTTCCACAGAAATGTCTTTAATATCGACCGGTTGGTGACCACTTGGCTTTTCCACAGAAATGTCTGTAATATCGACCGGTTGGTGACCACTTGGCTTTTCCACAGAAATGTCTGTAATATCGACCGGTTGGTGACCACTTGGCTTTTCTACAGAAATGTCTTTAGTATCGACCAGTTGGTGACCACTTGGCTTTTCCACAGAAATGTCTTTAGTATCGACCAGTTGGTGACCACTTGGCTTTTCTACAGAAATGTCTTTAGTATCGACCAGTTGGTGACCACTTGGCTTTTCTACAGAAATGTCTTTAGTATCGACCAGTTGGTGACCACTTGGCTTTTCTACAGAAATGTCTTTAGTATCGACCAGTTGGTGACCACTTGGCTTTTCTACAGAAATGTCTTTAGTATCGACCAGTTGGTGACCACTTGGCTTTTCTACAGAAATGTCTTTAATATCGACCGGTTGGTGACCACTGCTCTGAACCTTGTAAGATTTAAGTAGCGGGCACAAGACGTTTAAAATATGTATTTTGTCTGTGTGTGTGTGTGTGTGTGTGTGTGTGTGTGTGAGAGTGTGTGTGTGTGTGTGTGTGTGTGTGAGTGTGTGTGTGTGTGTGTGAGAGTGTGTGTGTGTGTGTGTGTGTGTGTGTGTGTGTGTGTGTGTGTGTGTGTGTGTGTGTGTGTGTGTGTGTGTGTGTGTGTGTGTGTGTGTATGTGTAGGGCAGGGGGAAGGAGGGTTCTCGTTAGCAGGAGTGTTTTGCATAATGGAGACGTTCTATAGTGTGTGTGTGTGTGAGGTTTCTGATACTTGTGTGAGTGTGTCGAGAGAGCTCTGTGTATACAGTTGAAGTCAGAAGTTTACATACACTTCAGCCAAAAACATTTAAACTCAGTTTTTAACAATTCCTGACATTTAATCCTAGTAAAAATTCCCTGTGTTAGGTCAGTTAGGATCACCACTTTATTTTAGGAATGTCAAATGTCAGATTAATAGTAGAGAGAATGATTTATTTCAGATTTTATTTCTTTCATCACATTCCCAGTGGGTCAGAAGTTTACAGACACTCAATTAGTATTTGGTAGCGTTGCCTTTAAATTGTTTAACTTGGGTCAAACGTTTCGGGTAGCCTTCCACAAGCTTCCCACAATAATTTGGGTGAATTTTGGCTCATTCCTCCTGACAGATCTGGTGTAACTGAGTCAGGTTTGTAGGCCTCCTTGCTTGCACACGCTTTTTCAGTTCTGCCCACACATTTTCTATAGGATTGAGGTCAGGGCTTTGTGATGGTCCTCCAATACCTTGACTCTGTTGTCCTTAAGCCATTTTGCCACAACTTTGGAAGTATGCTTGGGATCATTGTCCATTTGGAAGACCCATTTGCGACCAATCTTTAACTTCCTGACTGATGTCTTGAGATGTTGCTTCAATATATCCAGATAATTGTCCATCCTCATGAAGCCATCTATTTTGTGAAGTGCACCAGTCCCTCCTGCAGCAAAGCTACCCCACAACATGATGCTGCCACCCCCGTGCTTCACGGTTGGGATGGTGTTCTTCAGCTTGCAAGCAACCCCCTTTTCCAAACAAACATAACGATGGTCATTATGGCCAAACAGTTATATTTTTGTTTCATCAGACCAGAGGACATTTCTCCAAAAAGTCCGATCTTCGTCCCCATGTACAGTTGCAAATCGTAGTCTGGCTTTTTTTAAAGCGGTTTTGGAGCAGTGGCTTCTTCCTTGCTGAGCGGCCTTTCAGGTTATGTCGATATAGGACTCGTTTTACTGTGGATATTGATAGTTTTGTACCCGTTTCCTCCAGCATCTTCACAAGGTCCTTTGCTGTTGTTCTGGGATTGATTTGCACTTTTCGCACCAAAGTACTTTAATCTCTAGGAGACAGAACGCGTCTCCTTCCTGAGCGTTATGACGGCTGCGTGGTCCCATGGTGTTTATACTTGCGTACTATTGTTTGTACAGATGAACGTGGTACCTTCAGGCGTTTGGAAATTGTTCCCAAGGATGAACCAGACTTGTGGAGATCTACAATTTTTTTTCTGAGGTCTTGGCTGATTTATTTTGATTTACCCATGATGTCAAGCAAAGAGGCACTGAGTTTGAAGGTAGGCCTTGAAATACATCCATCCACAAGTAGACCTCCAATTGACTCAAAGTATGTCAATTAGCCTATCAGAAGCTTCTAAAGCCATGACATCACTTTCTGGAATTTTCCAAGCTGTTTAAAGGCACAGTCAATTTAGTGTATGTAAACTTCTGACCCACTGGAATTGTGATACAGTGAATTATAAGTGAAATAATCTGTCTGTACACAATTGTTGGATAAATTACTTGTGTCATGCACAAAGTAGATGTCCTAACTGACTTGCCAAAAGTACAGTTTGTTAACAAAAAATGTGTGGAGTGGTTAAAAAACAAGTTTTAATGACTCCAACCTAAGTGTACGTAAACTTCCGACTTCAACTGTAAGACTGTGTGTGTGTGTGTGTGTGTGTGTGTGTGGATGTGGCTGTGATATAGGTTGCACGGCAGTCAGGAGTGTACCATATGATCTCAATTACCTGAATTTTCACCTGCAGCAGTCGACACCTAACCTTCCTGTACACAAAACGAGATGCCCTGCACCTTCACTGTCCGCAAACATACACACCTTCACTGTCCGTACACACACACACACACACACACACACACACACACACACACACACACACACACACACACACACACACACACACACACACACACACACACACACACACACACACACACACACACACACACACACACACACACACACACACGTACCCGCTCAACCAGTCCCCACTTCCTCCCAACCCCCTAAATACCACACTTAACCTGTTCTTCAACCTATTCCAACACAACCCCACTACAACATTTCACTGTCCTTACACACACACACACACCTTCACTGTCCATAAACAAACACACACACCTTCACTGTCCGTAAACAAACACACACACCTTCACTGTCCGCAAACACACACACCTTCACTGTCCTTACAAACACACACACCTTCGCTGTCCGTAAACACACACACACACACACACACACACACACACACACACACACACACACACACACACACACACACACACACACACACACACCTTCACTGTCCTTACACACACACACACCTTCACTGTCCGTACACACACACACACACACACCTTCACTGTCCGTACACACCCACACAGCTTCACTGTCCATACACACAACACCAGAAAGCTCTCCTGCCGGTAAGAGCACAAAACCTTCTCATTTCATTATTCATCAGTCAATAACCCAGGGATTCAATAACCCAGGGAAGAAATGCATTATCAATCCCCTGCAGTCATCAGACATTATCCATCACCTGCAGTCATCAGGCATGATCAATCACCTGCAGTCATCAGGCATGATCAATCACCTGCAGTCATCAGACATTATCAATCACCTGCAGTCATCAGGCATTATCAATCACCTGCAGTCACCAGGCATTATCAATCACCTGCAGTCATCAGACATGATCAATCCCCTGCAGTCATCAGGCATTATCAATCACATGCAGTCATCAGGCATTATCAATCCCCTGCAGTCATCAGACATTATCAATCACCTGCAAGTCATCAGACATTATCAATCACCTGACGTCATCAGACATTATCAATCACATGCAGTCATCAGGCATTATCAATCCCCTGCAGTCATCAGATATTATCAATCACCTGCAGTCATCAGACATTATCAATCACCTGCAGTCATCAGGCATTATCAATCACCTGCAGTCACCAGGCATTATCAATCACCTGCAGTCATCAGACATGATCAATCCCCTGTAGTCATCAGGCATTATCAATCACATGCAGTCATCAGGCATTATCAATCACCTGACGTCATCAGACATTATCAATCATCTGCAGTCATCAGGCGTTATAAGTCATCTGAGTGTCATTATAAGAATGCAATGAGTGTGCAAAGCTGTCATCAAGGTAAAGGGTGGCTACTTTGAAGAATCTCAAACATATTTTGATTTGTTGAAAACTTTTTTGGTTACTACATGATTCCATATGCGTTATTTCATAGTTTTGATTTCTTCACTACTATTCTACAATGTAGAAAATAGTAAAAAAGAAAGAAAACCCCTGAAATGAGTAGGAGTGTCCACACTGGTACTGTATGTGTGTGAGGTGGGGTGGGGGCGCACGTAGTCAGACGATTAGGGGGCAAAGTGACGACCACCTTATTGTCTAATCAATTTAATGAACGGGGGAAGAGGGGAGGGATTGTTAGTCCCAATTAAAATTACAAACTGGCAATTAGCAAACCTCTCAAATCCCCTAAAGACTCCGCTAATGTGGCAAATAGATCAGCTGAGATCTGTGTGTGAGCATGTGAGCATGTGTGTGTGTGTGTGTGTGTATATACAGTGCCTTGAGAAAGTATTCGGCCCCCTTGAACTTTGCGACCTTTTGCCACATTTCAGGCTTCAAGCATAAAGATATAAAACTGTATTTTTTTGTGAAGAATCAACAACAAGTGGGACACAATCATGAAGTGGAACGACATTTATTGGATATTTCAAACTTTTTTAACAAATCAAAAACGGAAAAATTGGGCGTGCAAAATTATTCAGCCCCTTTACTTTCAGTGCAGCAAACTCTCTCCAGAAGTTCAGTGAGGATCTCTGAATGATCCAATGTTGACCTAAATGACTAATGATGATAAATACAATCCACCTGTGTGTAATCAAGTCTCCGTATAAATGCACCTGCACTGTGATAGTCTCAGAGGTCCGTCAAAAGCGCAGAGAGCATCATGAAGAACAAGGAACACACCAGGCAGGTCCGAGATACTGTTGTGAAGAAGTTTAAAGCCGGATTTGGATACAAAAAGATTTCCCAAGCTTTAAACATCCCAAGGAGCACTGTGCAAGCGATAATATTGAAATGGAAGGAGTATCAGACCACTGCAAATCTACCAAGACCTGGCCGTCCCTCTAAACTTTCAGCTCATACAAGGAGAAGACTGATCAGAGATGCAGCCAAGAGGCCCATGATCACTCTGGATGAACTGCAGAGATCTACAGCTGAGGTGGGAGACTCTGTCCATAGGACAACAATCAGTCGTATATTGCACAAATCTGGCCTTTATGGAAGAGTGGCAAGAAGAAAGCCATTTCTTAAAGATATCCATAAAAGTGTCATTTAAAGTTTGCCACAAGCCACCTGGGAGACACACCAAACATGTGGAAGAAGGTGCTCTGGTCAGATGAAACCAAAATATAACTTTTTGGCAACAATGCAAAATGTTATGTTTGGCGTAAAAGCAACACAGCTCATCACCCTGAACACACCATCTCCACTGTCAAACATGGTGGTGGCAGCATCATGGTTTGGGCCTGCTTTTCTTCAGCAGAGACAGGGAAGTTGGTTAAAATTGATGGGAAGATGGATGGAGCCAAATACAGGATCATTCTGGAAGAAAACCTGATGGAGTCTGCAAAAGACCTGAGACTGGGACGGAGATTTGTCTTCCAACAAGACAATGATCCAAAACATAAAGCAAAATCTACAATGGAATGGTTCAAAAATAAACATATCCAGGTGTTAGAATGGCCAAGTCAAAGTCCAGACCTGAATCCAATCGAGAATCTGTGGAAAGAACTGAAAACTGCTGTTCACAAATGCTCTCCATCCAACCTCACTGAGCTCGAGCTGTTTTGCAAGGAGGAATGGGAAAAAATGTCAGTCTCTCGATGTGCAAAACTGATAGAGACATACCCCAAGCGACTTACAGCTGTAATCGCAGCAAAAGGTGGCGCTACAAAGTATTAACTTAAGGGGGCTGAATAATTTTGCACGCCCAATTTTTCAGTTTTTGATTTGTTAAAAAAGTTTGAAATATCCAATAAATGTTGTTCCACTTCATGATTGTGCCCCACTTGTTGTTGATTCTTCACAAAAAAATACAGTTTTATATCTTTATGTTTGAAGCCTGAAATGTGGCAAAAGGTCGCAAAGTTCAAGGGGGCTGAATACTTTCGCAAGGCACTGTATATGAGGTGAGTCTGAGTTCTGTGTGTCAGCATCTGCGCCTTGCTAAGTCTCACCACACATGCACACACTAGCCTGCTAGTTATACAAACACCCAACAGTCTAGCTAGCCTAACACCAAACAGTCTAGCTAGACTAATCCCTAGCCTGTTAGTGACAAACAGACTACCTAGCCTAACCTGTTAGTGACAAACAGACTAACTAGCCTAACCCCTAACCTGTTAGTGATAAACAGTCTAGCTAGCCTAACCCCTAGCCTGCTTGAAACGCCAAACAGTCTAGCTAGCCTAACCTAATCAGTTAGTCAAACAGACTAGCTAGCCTAACCTGTTAGTGACAAATAAACTAACTAGCCTAACCCCTACCCTGTTAGTGACAAACAAACTAGCTATCTTAACCCCTAGCCTGCTTGTGAAACACCAAACAGTCTAGCTGGCCTAACCCCTAGCCTATTAGTCAAACAGTCTAGCTAGCCTAACCCCTAGCCTGCTTGCAAAACGCCAAACAGTCTAGCTAGCCTAACTTAGTCAGTTAGTCAAACAGTCTAGCTAGCCTAACCCCTAGCCTGCTAGTAAAACACCAATCAGTCTAGCTAGCCTAACCCCTCGTTTGTTAGTTAAACACCAAACAGTCTAGCTAGCCTAACCCCTAGTCTGCTAGTGAAACACCAAACAGTCTAGCTAGCCTAACCCCTAGCCTGTTAGTGACAAACAGACTAGCTAGCCTAACCCCTAGCCTGCTAGTAAAACACCAATCAGTCTAGCTAGCCTAACCCCTCGTTTGTTAGTGAAACACCAAACAGTCTAGCTAGCCTAACCCCTAGTCTGCTAGTGAAACACCAAACAGTCTTGCTAGCCTAACCCCTAGCCTGCTAGTGAAACACCAATCAGCCTAGCTAGCCTAACCCCTAGTCTGCTAGTGAAACACTGAACAGTCTAGCTAGCCTAAACACTAGCCTATTAGTCAAACAGTCTAGCTAGCCTAACCCCTAGCCTGCTTGCGAAACGCCAAACAGTCTAGCTAGCCTAACTTAGTCAGTTAGTCAAACAGTCTAGCTAGCCTAACCCCTAGCCTGCTAGTAAAACACCAATCAGTCTAGCTAGCCTAACCCCTCGTTTGTTAGTGAAACACCAAACAGTCTAGCTAGCCTAACCCCTAGTCTGCTAGTGAAACACCAAACAGTCTTGCTAGCCTAACCCCTAGCCTGCTAGTGAAACACCAATCAGCCTAGCTAGCCTAACCCCTAGTCTGCTAGTGAAACACTGAACAGTCTAGCTAGCCTAAACACTAGTATTCTAGTGAAACACCAAACAGTCTAGCTAGCCTAACCCCTAGTCTGCTAGTGAAACACCAATCAGTCTAGCTAGCCTAACCCCTAGTCTCCTAGTGAAACACCAAACAGTCTAGCTAACCGCGTCTTTTCCCCAACTCAGTTAAGCCAAAACCACGCCCCGTTATTCAGAGGAGTGTTCTACTACGCTCCCATTGGCTAGCTAGCGTTGTCTCACTCACAGGCGATCAGCACAGAGACTGTGACCTTCCAAGGTAAGGATGGAAAGTTGAATTTAACAATTAGCTGCCTACCGTAATCCAGACCTGTTATTATCAGGTTTGGTAACATTTGCCCATGTATTTATTTTCAGAGTTTCAATGAGTTGTAAAAATGTCTCAGAGAACTCTGCTGAATTCCCTCAATTGAAGGGCAGCTAAGTTAACCTAGGCTACTTAACGTTACTAGCTCAGTATTTGAAGTTGTTTTATTATCATTAGTGGTCTATTATCAGGTAAAAGCATATGCTTATTATTCATAATTTCTCAAATAATTATTAGCTAATCATTCAGTCGAATACGCTATGCTACAGCCATTGAATCTTTCTTTGAGCGTTAAAGGGATGTTAATGGCTAGTTCGGTCCACGACATTATGTTATTATATTTTTTCAATCTTGAAATACAAGGGCAAATGTTATTAATCAGTGACTGAAATTTCACGCTATGTGATATTCACTTCCGGACTTGGAGACTTGGGAGACTTGAGAGACTTGGGAGACTTGGAGAGTGCTGAAAGCATTGCAGAACGGCCCTCTGAATAACGGGGCGTGGTTTTGGCTGCGTTGGGGGGGGGGGGGGGGGGGAGAAAGAGGCAGCCTAACCACTAGTCTGTTAGTGAAACAAAAAGGTCGGGCACCTATAATCCAATTCCAATGATTTAATTAAATGAGTGTGTGGAGTTCCAAAACCAGAGGCTGTTTAAGGCCTCTGTAGTTTGTCTGTGTGACTGTTATTATCTTGTCTTGTATATATCCCTTACAAAACAAAGACAGCAGTTGTACAAGTGCAGTAACTGCCGTCGACTGTGGTATTTTGTAAGCAGTAATTGCAGAATAACTTCAGTGTAATGCAGTTATACTGCAATCTTTTTTCCGTAAGGGATGAGTCCATTGCTCCTGTAAATACTCTGACATTATGCTATGTGTCTCTATTCACTACAAAGGAAAGGAACCTTTTAACCAGCAGCAATGAGACACTAAACGCAGCACCAAACCTTGAGGTAAAGAAGCTCAAGTAGAAAACTACACAAAAACAACATCCTCAATGATGCGCTTCGGATGTTGAGTTTGTGTCAACACTGTAAAACACGTTTAGTAGCGTTTCTCGCTCTCTTAGTCTTCTCTTTATTTCTCTGTGCAAAAAACAACAACAAACTAGACTCTTTCAGAGGACGTGTGGCGCACGGCACGCACCAAGCTGCCCTTCCGTAGCCTCTCCCCGAGCAGCCCTCGCCCCAGCGAACGTGTGCCCAGATGAGATAACTCTGGCAGGCAGAGGGAAGCAAGAGGGAGGGCCTCCTCCTCTGGAAGAGAAGAACATGAAAAAACCTGGATGCAGGCCAAGTCTTTCTTGTCTTTCTTTCTCACCGCTTCGAACTCACTCCCTCCCTCCCCCTTCCTCCCTCCCTCCCTCCCTTCCTCCCTACCTCTAGCCCTCTCCCTCCCTCCCTACCTCTAGCCCTCTCCCTCCCTCCCTACCTCTAGCCCTCTCCCTCCCTCCCTACCTCTAGCCCTCTCCCTCCCTACCTCTAGCCCTCTCCCTCCCTCCCTGTCTCGCCCCCTTCCCCCTCCCTCCTCACCCTCCCTCCCCCTTCCTCCCTACCTCTAGCCCTCTCCCTCCCTCCCTGTCTCGCCTCCTCCCCCCCTCCCTCCCCCTTCCTCCCTACCTCTAGCCCTCTCCCTCCCTCCCTGTCTCGCCTCCCCCCCCCTCCCTCCCCCTTCCTCCCTACCTCTAGCCCTCTCCCTCCCTCCCTGTCTCGACCCCTCCCTCCCTCCCTCCTCCCCCTCCCTCCCTCCCTCCTCCCCCTCCCTCCCCCTTCCTCCCTACCTCTAGCCCTCTCCCTCCCTCCCTCCCTGTCTCGCCCCCTCCCTCCCTACCTACCTCTCCTCACCCTCCCTCCCCCTTCCTCCCTACCTCTAGCCCTCTCCCTCCCTCCCTGTCTCGCCCCCTCCCTCCCTCCCTCCTCCCCCTCCCTCCCTCCCTCCTCCCCCTCCCTCCCCCTTCCTCCCTACCTCTAGCCCTCTCCCTCCCTCCCTCCCTGTCTCGCCCCCTCCCTCCCTACCTACCTCTCCTCACCCTCCCTCCCCCTTCCTCCCTACCTCTAGCCCTCTCCCTCCCCTTTATATCTCCCCCTCTCCCCACCCTCCCTCTCTCCCCCACCCTCCCTCTCCCTTACCCCACCCTCCCTCTCTCCCTCTCTCCCTCTCTCCTTCCCCCTTACCCCCTACACCTCCCTCCTTCCTCTCTCTCCCATGTAGCAGACCTAATGAATTGAGTGACTAAAGAAAATGAGGAGAGCTAAACAAGCAGGAAGACAAACAGACAGAAAGAGAAGAACAAGTATGACTGAACACAGAACAGAAACACACACACACACACACAGAGAGAGAAACACACACACAGAAACACACATGCACACACACACACACACACACACACACAGAAACACACACGTTGGCGAGAATAATCATTGCAGAAAGACGCACGGTTACTTTCTTCATCAAAACCTTGGCAGACGATCAGAGGAGAGGAGGCTATTGTCAGAACCTGCATGCAAGCACACACACACACACACACACACACACGTGCGCACACACACACACGCCTCTCCACACACACAGACACCCTCCTCTCCCTCAGTTGAGTCGCATCGTCTTCTTGTGTCAGTGTCACATTTTCCTTCAAATATACACACTTCCCTACACACACACACACACACACACACAAACCCACCCACTCACACACACACACACACACACACACACACACACACACACACACACACACACACACATTTGCCCCCACATACAACCCCCCCTACACACACACACACACACACTCACACATTTCCCCCCACATACAACCCCCCTACACACACACACCCACACATTTCCCCCCACATACAACCCCCCCCTACACACACACACACATTTCCCCCCACATACAACCCCCCTACACACACACACACACACACACACACACAAACACTCACACATTTCCCCCCACATACAACCCCACCCCCTACACACACACACACACACACACACACACACACACACACACACACACAGTCACACATTTCCCCCCCACATACAACCCCCCCTACACACACACACACACACTCACACATTTCCCCACACATACAACCTCCCCTAAACACACACACACACACACACACACACCTACACTCACACATTTCCCCCCACATACAACCCCCTCTCCCCTACACACACACACACACACACACACACACACACACACACACACACACACACACACACACACACACACACACACTCACACATTTCCCCCCACATACAACCCCCCCCTACACACACACACACACACACACTCACACATTTTCCCCCACATACAACCCCCCTCTACACACACACACACACACACACACACACACACACACACACACACACACACACACACACACACACACACACACACACACACACACACACACACACACACATTTCCCCCCACATACAACCCCCCTCTACACACACACATGGTTTTATTATGACAGTGTCACATCGCATCTTCTTCCAAAGTCACAACAATTAAGAGACGTGCTCCTCTCCTCCTCGGCAGGAACGTTTTGATTGGCAAACTTAATCTGAGGGCCCCAGGGGACACAGCCACTGTAAACGATTTATCGGAAAAATGCATCCCAGAATGCACCTGTGGGGGGCCCATGGCCCAGGGGCGATTATTGAATAACCTCTACGAGCTATGATTCCTTCTGCTTGCCCTCGCCAACCGACCGACCCACACATTAACTTCCCTCAACTCTAACAGTATGGATGTAGGGGTTGATGTAGCCAACACTGTGTGTGTGTGTGTGTGTGGGAGAGATGTGAGTGATGTGCTCCTCTCCTAAAGTGATAGTAGGTATGCAGGGTTTTGTTCCAGCACTACACAAACTTAACAAGTTATGGGCTACCCTACCGCCTGGCGACGGGGGTTTGAGTCCCGTCTAGACCTCTTCTGTCTCTGCTCTTACATTCAGTCTCCCTCTCTGTTTTCCCGCTGTACTGTCTAAAATACTAAATAAACAGGAAAGAGAATTAATACAACTAAACAGTATGGATGTTAGGGCAGGGGTGGCCAACCAACCCTCCTTCTGGGGAGGGAGGTTTACAGGGAGTGCAGGGTTTTGTTTCAGCCCCACACTGTTACATTCTATTAATCAGCTGCTCCTCAGGACCTTGAGAGCAGACAGACAGCGAGAGAGACAGACAGACAGCGAGAGAGAGAGACAGACAGCGATTGAGACAGACAGCGAGAGAGAGACAGACAGACAGCGAGAGGGAGAGACAGACAGCGAGAGAGAGAGACAGACAGCGAGAGAGAGAGAGAAATCAGCTCAATGCAATTGAAGAATCCATAGACTCTAACCACTTCTGGGAAAATTGGAAAACACTAAACAAACAACAACACAAATAATTATCTATCCAAAATGGAGATGTATGGGTAAACTACTTCTCCAATCTTTTTGGCTCTATAACAAAGAATAAAGAGCAAAAACATATACATGATCAAATACAGATCTTAGAATCAACTATTAAAGACTACCAGAACCCATTGGATTCTCCAATTACATTGAATGAGTTACAGGACAAAATAAAAACCCTCCAACCCAAAAAGGCCTGTGGTGTTGATGGTATCCTCAATGAAATGATCAAATATATAGACAACAAATTCCAATTGGCTATACTAAAACTCTTTAACATCATACTTAGCTCTGGCATCTTCCCCAATATTTGGAACCAAGGACTGATCACTCCAATCCACAAAAGTGGAGACAAATTTGACCCCAATAACTACCGTGGAATATGTGTCAACAGTAACCTTGGGAAAATCCTCTGCATTATCATTAACAGCAGACTCGTACATTTCCTCAATGAAAACAATGTACTGAGCAAATGTCAAATTGGCTTTTTACCAAATTACCGTACAACAGACCATGTATTCACCCTGCACACCCCAATTGACAACCAAACAAACCAAAACAAAGGCAAAGTCTTCTCATGCTTTGTTGATTTCAAAAAAGCCTTAGACTCAATTTGGCATGAGGGTCTGCTATACAAACTGATGGAAAGTGGTGTTGGGGGTAAAACATACGACATTATAAAATCCATGTACACAAACAACAAGTGTGCGGTTAAAATTGGCAAAAAACACACACATTTCTTTCCACAGGGTCGTGGGGTTAGACAGGGATGCAGCTTAAGCCCCACCCTCTTCAACATATATATCAACGAATTGGCGCAGGCACTAGAAAAGTCTGCAGCACCCGGCCTCCCCCTGCTAGAATCCGAAGTCAAATGTCTGCAGTTTGCCGATGATCTGGTGCTTCTGTCACCAACCAAGGAGGGCCTACAGCAGCACCTAGATCTTATGCACAGATTCTGTCAGACCTGGGCCCTGACAGTAAATCTCAGTAAGACCAAAATAATGGTGTTCCAAAAAAGATCCAGTCACCAGGACCACAAATACAAATTCCATCTAGACACTGTTGCCCTAGAGCACACAAAAAACTATACATACCTTGGCCTAAACATCAGCGCCACAGGTAACTTCCACAAAGCTGTGAACGATCTGAGAGATAAGGCAAGAAGGGCATTCTATGCCATCAAAAGAAACATAAATTTCAACATACCAATTAGGATTTGGCTAAAAATACTTGAATCAGTCATAGAGCCCATTGCCCTTTATGGTTGTGAGGTTTGGGGTCCGCTCACCAACCAATACTTCACAAAATGGGACAAACACCAAATTGAGACTCTGCACGCAGAATTCTGCAAAAATATCCTCCGTGTACAACGTAGAACACCAAATAATGCACGCAGAGCAGAATTAGGCCGATACCCACTAATTATCAAAATCCAGAAAAGAGCCGTTAAATTCTACAACCACCTAAAAGGAAGCGATTCACAAACCTTCCATAACAAAGCCATCACCTACAGAGAGATGAACCTGGAGAAGAGTCCCCTAAGCAAGCTGGTCCTGGGGCTCTGTTCACAAACACAAACACACCCTACAGAGCCCCAGGACAACAGCACAATTAGACCCAACCAAATCATGAGAAAACAAAAAGATAATTACTTGACACATTGGAAAGAATAAACAAAAAAACAGAGCAAACTAGAATGCTATTTGGCCCTAAACAGAGAGTACACAGCGGCAGAATACCTGACTACTGTGACTGACCCAAAATTAAGGAAAGCTTTGACTATGTACAGACTCAGTGAGCATAGCCTTGCTATTGAGAAAGGCCGCCGAAGGCAGACATGGCTCTCAAGAGAAGACAGGCTATGTGCTCAATGCCCACAAAATGAGGTGGAAACTGAGCTGCACTTCCTAACCCCCTGCCCAATGTATGACCATATTAGAGAGACATATTTCCCTCAGATTACACAGATCCACAAAGAATTTGAAAACAAATCCAATTTTGAAAAACTCCCATATCTACAGGGTGAAATTCCACAGTGTGCCATCACAGCAGCAAGATGTATGACCTGTTGCCACGAGAAAAGGTCAACCAGTGAAGAACACACACCATTGTAAATACAACCCATATTTATGCTTATTTATTTTATCTTGTGTCCTTTAACCATTTGTACATTGTTAAAACACTGTATATATATATAATATGACATTTGTAATGTCTTTATTGTTTTGAAACTTCTGTATGTGTAATGTTTACTGTTCATTTTTATTGTTTATTTCACTTTATATATTATCTACCTCACTTGCTTTGGCAATGTTAACACATGTTTCCCATGCCAATAAAGCCCTTGAATTGAATTGAATTGAGAGAGAGACAGACAGCGAGAGAGAGAGAGACAGACAGCGAGAGAGAGACAGACAGACAGCGAGAGAGACAGAGACCGAGAGACACAGAGAGACAGAGACCAAGAGACACAGAGAGAGAGACAAAGAGAGACAGAGAGCGAGACAGAGAGAGACAGAGACAGAGAGAGACAGAGAGAGGGACAGACAGACAGCGAGACACAGACAGACAGCAAGAGAGACAGACAGCGAGCGAGAGAGACAGACAGCGAGCGAGAGAGACAGAGAGAGAGAGACAGACAGAGAGAGAGAGAGAGACACATGGTACTGTCCACTCCACCCACCCAGTCTGAACCTCAGTGCGGCCAGTGGCCCTCCATGGAAGGCCAGCAACAGTGTATCAGCTCCCTCCAGCCCCGTCCCCCCAGCCCACCACAGCCCCTCCAGCCCCCCAGGACAGTGCAGATGCTGGGCAAGCCTCAGAGTGGTGGTGGCTGGGGATGGGTCCTCTCCCACTAGGGTCAACCCTAGAGGGGCAAAATCATTACAAATGATTAATCCATCTAATTAACATTTATTGACATTATTATTTCATACACAACAGGTCTAAACAACACAAAATGACAGAAAACAAAGTGGTATTAGAAAAGAGAGTATTTTATGCTGTATAATAAATGGTATATTGTAAGATAATGAAGCTGCAGGTATAATGGGTCTGTCTGACTATTACAGAAAGGCCATTCAGGTGTGTGTGTTGTACACACCACACTCTGAGGAAGCTGCACGCTGAGACGGACCTCACTATGTGGTCCACTAAGACATGTTAAAACAAAGCTTCTATTGCCACTTCTATTCAAGTGAACGTTGTGGTCGAGCAGTCAGTCCATTCGCCTACAGCACAGATGTCTAGCGCTGTCGGCATTGGTTGGAATCCGGCCCAATGACCTTGTGACACACTCTCTACCCCTCACTGTCTCTCCTCTGTTCAATAAAACATACAAAATGCTCAACATTATATTTAAACATGGGTGAAAAGTGAGTGCTGGCCGGTCAAAAATAATAGTTGTTTATACCTAGAGGAGCCAAGCCAAGATCCAGAGCCATCAGTTCCCCCTGGCCTCCCCCCACCACCACCACCCCCCCTGCAGGGTGCCAGGCCACCAGGACGGGCAGGATGGGGCAGGGGGCAAGCAGCGACACCCCTCTCCTCTCATCGTAGAGGACCAGAGAGGAGTCGCTGAGGCCCAGTAGCAGGGTGGTTGAGGAGGGGTGGCGGCAGCAGGAGACAGGGCGCGAGGAGACGGGGATACGGGTCGCCGAGAGACGTTGGAGGCGGCCGCGGGCGCACTCGTACACACAGGCATCTGCCCAGGACGTCCCGGTGGTGTGGGATCCTTGGGGTCCTTCAGGCAGCTCCACGGACAGAAGCTGGTACGGCTGCAGGAGACTGAAGCAGAGATCCAACAGGTCACCCTCAGTACACATGGAGCTGAGCACCTGGAGGGGAGAGAGAGACAGGTTAGACAGAGGAGGAGAGAGAGAGAGAGACAGGATAGACAGAGGAGGAGAGAGAGAGAGAGAGAGAGATGGGATAGAGAGAGGAGGAGAGAGAGAGAGAGAGAGAGAGAGAGAGAGAGAGAGAGATGGGATAGACAGAGGAGGAGCGAGAGAGAGAGAGAGAGAGAGAGAGAGACGGGATAGACAGAGGAGGAGAGAGAGAGAGAGAGACGGGCTAGACAGAGGAGGAGAGAGAGAGAGAGAGAGAGAGAGAGAGAGAGAGAGAGAGACGGGCTAGACAGAGGAGAGAGAGAGAGAGAGAGAGAGAGAGAGAGAGAGAGAGACGGGCTAGACAGAGGAGGAGAGAGAGAGAGAGAGAGAGAGAGAGAGAGAGAGAGACACAGAGACAGAGACACAGACGGAGACAGAGACACAGACAGACAGAAAAACAGACAGAGAGACTCAGAGAGAGAGAGAGAGAGAGAGAGAGAGAGAGAGAGAAAGAGAGAAAGAGAGAGACTCAGAGAGAGAGAGAGAGAGAGAGAGAGAAAGAGAGAGACTCAGAGAGAGAGAGAGAGAACAATAACAGTGTAGCTTCACTACAGCCTCTAGAGATGGAGTGTCAATCAAACAAGCCAATGATAAGTGCTCCATTCAACTCAAGGTCATAAATGTTTTCCTGGCACATTTCCTACCAGTCTACTTCACATATGCACTAAACAACAAACAATACCACTTCCTAGGTGTGTAAATTGCCCCAAGGGGACAAATAAAGCTGTATTGAATTGAACCCCACAAACGACAGAAAGTCGGTCACCTGCTGACACAGAACACTGCAACACAAACAATAGATGTCGTGTAGCTACAGAGACAGTCTGACTGTAATTCCTTTAGCTAGTCTCCCTCCCTGTCAGTCTCCCTCCCTCCCTTCCTTCCTGTCTCCCTCCATCCCTATCGGTCAGTCTCCCTCCCTTCCTTCCTGTCTCCCTCCATCCCTATCGGTCAGTCTCCCTCCCTGTCAGCCTCCCTCCCTTCCTTCCTGTCTCCCTCCATCCCTATCGGTCAGTCTCCCTCCGTGCCTGATTTTGTCCCTCCTTCCCTATCGGTCAGTCTCCCTTCCTCCCTGTCAGTCTCCCTCCCTCCCTTCCTTCCTGTCTCCCTCCATCCCTATCAATCAGTCTCCCTCCATCCCTATCGGTCAGTCTCCCTCCCTGTCAGTCTCCCTCCCTTCCTTCCTGTCTCCCTCCATCCCTATCAGTCAGTCTCCCTCCCTCCCTGTCAGTCTCCCTCCCTCCCTTCCTTCCTGTCTCCCTCCATCCCTATCAATCAGTCTCCCTCCATCCCTATCGGTCAGTCTCCCTCCCTGTCAGTCTCCCTCCCTTCCTTCCTGTCTCCCTCCATCCCTATCGGTCAGTCTCCCTCCGTGTCTGACTTTGTCCCTCCCTCCCTATCGGTCAGTCCCCCTGCCTCCCAATCGGTCCGTCTCGCTCCCTCCCTATCGGTCAGTCTCCCTCCCTACCTCCCTGTCAGTCTCCCTCCCTTCCTTCCTGTCTCCCTCCATCCCTATCAGTCAGTCTCCCTCCCTATCGGTCAGTCTCCCTCCCTGTCAGTCTCCCTTCCTTACTTCCTGTCTCCCTCCATCCCTATCAGTCAGTCTCCCTCCCTCCCTATCGGTCAGTCTCCCTCCCTCCCTGTCAGTCTCCCTCCCTTCCTTCCTGTCTCCCTCCATCCCTATCGGTCAGTCTCCCTCCCTGTCAGTCTCCCTCCCTTCCTTCCTGTCTCCCTCCATCCCTATCAATCAGTCTCCCTCCATCCCTATCGGTCAGTCTCCCTCCCTGTCAGTCTCCCTCCCTTCCTTCCTGTCTCCCTCCATCCCTATCAGTCAGTCTCCCTCCCTCCCTGTCAGTCTCCCTCCCTCCCTTCCTTCCTGTCTCCCTCCATCCCTATCAATCAGTCTCCCTCCATCCCTATCGGTCAGTCTCCCTCCCTGTCAGTCTCCCTCCCTTCCTTCCTGTCTCCCTCCATCCCTATCAGTCAGTCTCCCTCCCTCCCTATCGGTCAGTCTCCCTCCCTGTCAGTCTCCCTCCCTTCCTTCCTGTCTCCCTCCATCCCTATCAGTCAGTCTCCCTCCCTCCCTATCGGTCAGTCTCCCTCCCTGTCAGTCTCCCTCCCTTCCTTCCTGTCTCCCTCCCTCCCTATCGGTCAGTCTCCCTGCCTCCCAATCGGTCCGTCTCGCTCCCTCCCTATTGGTCAGTCTCCCTCCCTACCTCCCTGTCAGTCTCCCTCCCTTCCTTCCTGTCTCCCTCCATCCCTATCAGTCAGTCTCCCTCCCTCCCTATCGGTCAGTCTCCCTCCCTGTCAGTCTCCCTTCCTTACTTCCTGTCTCCCTCCATCCCTATCAGTCAGTCTCCCTCCCTCCCTATTGGTCAGTCTCCCTCCCTCCCTGTCAGTCTCCCTCCCTTCCTTCCTGTCTCCCTCCATCCCTATCGGTCAGTCTCCCTCCCTGTCAGTCTCCCTCCCTTCCTTCCTGTCTCCCTCCATCCCTATCGGTCAGTCTCCCTCCTTGTCAGTCTTCCTCCCTTCCTTTCTGTCTCCCTCCCTCTCTATCGGTCAGTCTCCCTCCCTGTCAGTCTCCCTCCCTTCCTTCCTGTCTCCCTCCCTTGCCTCCCTCCCTGCTTGTCTCCCTCCCTATCTCCATCCCTCCCTATTGGTTAGTCTCCCTCCCTGCCTCCCTCCCCCCCTGTCTGTCTGTCTCCCTCTGTCCCTCCCTGCCTGTCTATCTCCATCCCTCCCTATTGGTTAGTCTCCCTCCCTGCCTCCCTGCCTCCCCCCCTCCCTGCCTCCCCCCCTCCCTGCCTGCCTCTCTGTCTCCCTATCTCCCTGCCTGCCTGGTGCAAAACAAAGCTGGTAGTTTGTCAGGCTCTGCCAAGAAGAGACTTAGGCAGGTTTTGCCCACCATGGGCTGAGTCACAAATGGTTCCCTATTCCCCTATTATAGTGCACTACTTTAGACCGGAGCACTATTCCCCTATTACAGTGCACTACTTTAGACCGGAGCACTATTCCCCTATTATAGTGCACTACTTTAGACCGGAGCACTATTCCCCTATTATAGTGCACTACTTCAGACCAGATCCCTTTGGGCTCCACTATGGACCCTGGTCGCAAGCAGTGCACTAAATAGGGAATAGGGTGCCATTTGGGAATACAACAGGAAGGAAACAGATGACTGTTTTAGGCTCCTTTTTTTCTTCCCATAATCCCCTCGAGCCAGCTCCTGCTTGCACCCCAGGGGGGTGGGCAGGGGAGGAGGTGCTGACAGCACAGAAAGGGGGATGAGTGAAAGAGAGTGTGTGTGTGTGTGTGTGTGTGTGCGCTTAAGAGTGTGTGTGAGAGGCAGAGGTTAAGGGGAGGGTGGAGGGTTGGCATTTTGCCAGCCTCATGGTGAGCCACACCTGCCCCAGCCACAGACCCCCATTCTCTGGGTACTGCCCCGACTGCAAGGCTGGGCCTCACACTACACTCACACACACTTCACACACACACACACACACTCTTCAGCTCCTCAGACGTACACTCTGTCACACACCTAGACTACACTTATCACCACACCTCTTAGTTATTACCCTGACTACCATATACCTAGACTACACTTATCACCACACCTCTTAGTTATTACCCTGACTACCACACACCTAGACTACACTTATCACCACACCTCTTAGTTATTACCCTGACTACCACACACCTAGACTACACTTATCACCACACCTCTTAGTTATTACCCTGACTACCACACACCTAGACTACACTTATCACCACACCTCTTAGTTATTACCCTGACTATCCTCTTCAAATCCCCCTGATCCCACCAAAACAGGACTAGCTGGTAGCTACACCTCCCCTCCCACTCCTCAACAGGACTAGCTGGTAGCTACACCTCCCCTCCCCTCCTCAACAGGACTAGCTGGTAGCTACACCTCCCCTCCCACTCCTCAACAGGACTAGCTGGTAGCTACACCTCCCCTCCCCTCCCACTCCTCAACAGGACTAGCTGGTAGCTACACCTCCCCTCCCCTCCCACTCCTCAACAGGACTAGCTGGTAGCTACACCTCCCCTCCCACTCCTCAACAGGACTAGCTGGTAGCTACACTCCCCCCCCCCTCCCACTCCTCACTAGGACTAGCTGGTAGCTACACCTCCCCTCCCCTCCCACTCCTCAACAACAGCTAGGAGTAGGGGTAGGAGTAGGGGTAGGGATAGGAGTAGGGGTAGGGATAGGAGTAGGGGTAGGGATAGTGATAGGGGTAGGAGTAGAGGTAGGGGTAGGGATAGTGATAGGGATAGTGATAGGGGTAGGGGTAGGGATAGTGATAGGAGTAGGGGTAGGAGTAGGGGTAGGGATAGGCCCTGTCCGGGGGTGTCCTCGGATGGGGCCACAGTGTCTCCTGACCCCTCCTGTCTCAGCCTCCAGTATTTATGCTGCAGTAGTGTATGTGTCGGGGGGCTAGGGTCAGTTTGTTATATCTGGAGTACTTCTCCTGTCCTATTCGGTGTCCTATGTGAATCTAAGTGTGCGTTCTCTAATTCTCTCCTTCTCTCTTTCTTTCTCTCTCTCGGAGGACCTGAGCCCTAGGACCATGCCCCAGGACTACCTGACATGATGACTCCTTGCTGTCCCCAGTCCACCTGGCCATGCTGCTGCTCCAGTTTCAACTGACCTGAGCCCTAGGACCATGCCCCAGAAATACCTGACATGATGACTCCTTGCTGTCCCCAGTCCACCTGACTGTGCTGCTGCTCCAGTTTCAACTGTTCTGCCTTATTATTATTCGACCATGCTGGTCATTTATGAACATCTTGACCATGTTCTGTTATAATCTCCACCCGGCACAGCCAGAAGAGGACTGGCCACCCCTCATAGCCTGGTTCCTCTCTAGGTTTCTTCCTAGGTTTTGGCCTTTCTAGGGAGTTTTTCCTAGCCACCGTGCTTCTACACCTGCATTGCTTGCTGTTTGGGGTTTTAGGCTGGGTTTCTGTACAGCACTTTGAGATATCAGCTGATGTACGAAGGGCTATATAAATACATTTGATTTGATTTTGATTTGATTTAAGTAGGGATAGTGATAGGGGTAGAAGTAGGGGTAGAAGTAGGGGTAGGAGTAGTGATAGGGGTAGAAGTAGGGGTAGGGATAGTGATAGGGGTAGAAGTAGGGGTAGGGATAGGGGTAGAAGTAGGGGTAGGGATAGTGATAGGGGTAGGAGTAGGGGTAGGGATAGTGATAGGGGTAGGAGTAGGGGTAGGGATAGTGATAGGGGTAGGAGTAGGGGTAGGGATAGTGATAGGGGTAGAAGTAGGGGTAGGGATAGGGGTAGAAGTAGGGGTAGGGATAGTGATAGGGGTAGGAGTAGGGATAGGGATATGAGTAGGGGTAGGGATAGGAGTAGGGATAGTGATAGTGATAGGGGTAGGGATAGGAGTAGGGGTAGGGATAGGGATAGGAGTAGGGTTAGGAGTAGGGGTAGGGATAGTGATAGGGGTAGAAGTAGGGGTAGGGATAGTGATAGGGGTAGGAGTAGGGATAGTGATAGGGATAGAAGTAGGGGTAGGGATTGTGATAGGAGTAGAAGTAGGGGTAGGGATAGTGATAGGGATAGGAGTAGGGGTAGGGATAGTGATAGGGATAGGAGTAGGGGTAGGGATAGTGATAGGGGTAGGAGTAGGGATAGTGATATGGATATGAGTAGGGATAGGGATAGGGGTAGGAGTAGGGGTAGGAGTAGGGGTAGGGATAGGAGTAGGGATAGTGATAGGGGTAGGAGTAGGGTTAGGAGTAGGGGTAGGGATAGTGATAGGAGTAGGGGTAGGGATTGTGATAGGGGTAGAAGTAGGGGTAGGGATAGTGATAGGGGTAGAAGTAGGGGTAGGGATAGTGATAGGGGTAGAAGTAGGGGTAGGGATAGTGATAGGGGTAGGAGTAGGCGTAGGAGTAGGGATAGTGATAGGGGTAGAAGTAGTGGTAGGGATAGTGATGGGGTAGGAGTAGGGGTAGGGATAGTGATAGGGGTAGGAGTAGGGATAGTGATAGGGATAGAAGTAGGGGTAGGGATAGGGGTAGGAGTAGGGGTAGGAGTAGGGATAGTGATAGGGATAGGAGTAGGGGTAGGGATTGTGATAGGGGTAGGGATAGTGATAGGGGTAGAAGTAGGGGTAGGGATAGTGATAGGGGTAGGAGTAGGGGTAGGAGTAGGGATAGTGATAGGGGTAGAAGTAGGGGTAGGGATAGTGATAGGGTAGAAGTAGGGGTAGGGATAGTGATAGGGGTAGAAGTAGGGGTAGGGATAGTGATAGGGGTAGGAGTAGGGATAGTGATAGGGGTAGAAGTAGGGGTAGGGATAGTGATAGGGGTAGGAGTAGGGATTGTGATAGGGGTAGAAGTAGGGGTAGGAGTAGGGATAGTGATAGGGGTAGAAGTAGGGGTAGGGATAGTGATAGGGGTAGAAGTAGGAGCAGGGATAGGGGTAGGAGTAGGAGCAGGGGTAAGAGCAGGGGTAGGGATAGGAGTAGGGATAGGAGTAGGAGTAGGAGCAGGGGTAGGAGGAGGGGTAGGGATAGGAGTAGGGATAGGAGTAGGAGCAGGGGTAGGAGGAGGGGTAGGGATAGGAGCAGGGATAGGGGTAGGAGTAGGAGCAGGGATAGGGGTAGGAGTAGGAGTAGGGATAGGGGTAGGAGTAGGGAAAGGAGAAGGGAAAGGAGTATGGGTAGGGGTATGGAGTAGGAGTAGAGATAGGAGTAGAGATAGGAGTAGGGGGAGGGTTAGGAGTAGGAGCAGGGGTAGGAGCAGGGGTAGGGATAAGAGTAGAGATAGGAGTAGGGGGAGGGTTAGGAGTAGGAGCAGGGGTAGGAGCAGGGGTAGGGATAGGAGTAGAGATAGGAGTAGGGGGAAGGTTAGGAGTAGGAGCAGGGGTAGGAGCAGGGGTAGGGATAGGAGTAGGGATAGGAGTAGGACCTCCCTCATTTCCCTCTCCCTCATTTGTTGGTAGGGAGACTGTCTCCTCCATAGTAAGCAGGTTTGGGACTACTCCTGTCTATTGGTTTCAGTGACTGGTCCAAACTATTCTTCTCTGTTGTTCTCCTCTCCTTCCCCGGCACTGGGAAGATAACAGGGGTGGGGCCAGCTGAGAGCCTGGCCCCTTGTTCACAGCACCGGGCCTCACACAGACAATTACACAGCTCACAGAGCACAGAAAGACAGGGGCAGAGACAGAGTGAAGGAGGGATGGGGGGGAAGGGAGGGATGTGAGTGACGGGAGTGAGTGAGGGGGGCAGGGAGAGGGGAGGGAGGGGGGTGAGTGAAGGGAGGGAGAGGGTGGAGTGATGTTTTGGTGATGAGAATTAATAAGCTTGGGGGGGGGGGGGGTGGGGGGTAGAAGGTTGGTACGGTTAGACAAAGTCAACATGTACACAAACATGGGCACACACACACACACACACACACACACACACACACACACACACACACACACACACACACACACACACATACACACACACACACACATACACACACACACATACACACACACACACACACACACACACACACACACACACACACACACACACACACACACACACACACACACACACAGTAGCTGTAAGACTATACAGCGCTGTTCAGACCTTAACCGTTGGTGTAACACAAATCTAAGAGGTCTTCTGAAAATCTGAAATCATAACACAAATTGTTACATTTCAGCAAATACAGAGCATTGCATCTAAGTCATTAATTCAACATTTTGTTCTATATTGAGGAAACAATGCTGCTGTCCTTTGACTGAGTTTCATTATTTGTTTGGTGTCTAACTAAAGAAAAACAATCATTTTTTCCACTTTCAGTCCTGATGTTATCTAGAGACACAGTGGAGGGATGTTATCTAGAGACACAGTGGAGGGATGTTATCTAGAGACACAGTGGAGGGATGTTATCTAGAGACACAGTGGAGGGATGTTATCTAGAGACACAGTGGAGGGATGTTATCTAGAGACACAGTGGAGGGATGTTATCTAGAGACACAGAGGAGGGATGTTATCTAGAGACACAGTGGAGGGATGTTATCTAGAGACACAGTGGAGGGATGTTATCTAGAGACACAGTGGAGGGATGTTATCTAGAGACACAGTGGAGGGATGTTATCTAGAGACACAGAGGAGGGATGTTATCTAGAGACACAGTGGAGGGATGTTATCTAGAGACACAGTGGAGGGATGTTATCTAGAGACACAGTGGAGGGATGTTATCTAGAGACACAGTGGAGGGATGTTATCTAGAGACACAGTGGAGGGATGTTATCTAGAGACACAGTGGAGTGATGTTATCTAGAGACACCATGGAGGAATGTTATCTAGAGACACCATGGATGTTATCTAGAGACACCATGGAGGGATGTTATCTAGAGACACCATGGATGGATGGATGGATGGATGTCATCTAGAGACACCATGGATGGATGGATGGATGGATGGATGGATGTCATCTAGAGACACCATGGAGGGATGGATGTCATCTAGAGACACCATGGAGGGATGGATGTTATCTAGAGACACCGTGGATGGATGGATGGATGGATGTCATCTAGAGACACCATGGAGGAATGGATGTTATCTAGAGACACCATGGAGGGATGGATGTCATCTAGAGACACCATGGAGGGATGGATGTTATCTAGAGACACCATGGATGGATGGATGTTATCTAGAGACATCATGGAGGGATGGATGTTATCTAGAGACACCATGGATGGAAGAATGGATGTTATCTAGAGACACCATGAATGGAAGAATGGATGTTATCTAGATACACCATGGATGGAAGAATGGATGTTATCTAGAGACACCATGAATGGAAGAATGGATGTTATCTAGAGACACCATGGATGGAAGAATGGATGTTATCTGGAGACACCATGGATGGAAGAATGTTATCTAGAGACACCATGGATGGAAGAATGTTATCTAGAGACACCATGAATGGAAGAATGGATGTTATCTAGAGACACCATGGATGGAAGAATGGATGTTATCTGGAGACACCATGGATGGAAGAATGTTATCTAGATACACCATGGATGGAAGAATGGATGTTATCTAGAGACACCATGAATGGAAGAATGGATGTTATCTAGAGACACCATGGATGGAAGAATGGATGTTATCTAGAGACACCATGAATGGAAGAATGGATGTTATCTAGAGACACCATGAATGGAAGAATGGATGTTATCTAGAGACACCATGGATGGAAGAATGGATGTTATCTGGAGACACCATGGATGGAAGAATGGATGTTATCTGGAGACACCATGGATGGAAGAATGTTATCTAGATACACCATGGATGGAAGAATGGATGTTATCTAGAGACACCATGAATGGAAGAATGGATGTTATCTAGAGACACCATGGATGGAAGAATGGATGTTATCTGGAGACACCATGGATGGAAGAATGTTATCTGGAGACACTATGGATGGAAGAATGTTATCTAGAGACATCATGGAGGGATGGATGTTATCTAGAGACACCATGGATGGAAGAATGGATGTTATCTAGAGACATCATGGAGGGAAGAATGTTATCTAGAGACACCATGGATGGAAGAATGTTATCTAGAGAGACCATGGATGGAAGAATGGATGTTATCTGGAGACACCATGGATGGAAGAATGGATGTTATCTAGAGACATCATGGATGGAAGAATGGATGTTATCTGGAGACACCATGGATGGAAGAATGTTATCTAGATACACCATGGATGGAAGAATGGATGTTATCTAGAGACACCATGAATGGAAGAATGGATGTTATCGTGAGACACCATGGATGGAAGAATGGATGTTATCTAGAGACACCATGAATGGAAGAATGGATGTTATCTAGAGACACCATGAATGGAAGAATGGATGTTATCTAGAGACACCATGGATGGAAGAATGGATGTTATCTGGAGACACCATGGATGGAAGAATGGATGTTATCTGGAGACACCATGGATGGAAGAATGTTATCTAGATACACCATGGATGGAAGAATGGATGTTATCTAGAGACACCATGAATGGAAGAATGGATGTTATCTAGAGACACCATGGATGGAAGAATGGATGTTATCTGGAGACACCATGGATGGAAGAATGTTATCTGGAGACACCATGGATGGAAGAATGTTATCTAGAGACATCATGGAGGGATGGATGTTATCTAGAGACACCATGGATGGAAGAATGGATGTTATCTAGAGACATCATGGAGGGAAGAATGTTATCTAGAGACACCATGGATGGAAGAATGTTATCTAGAGAGACCATGGATGGAAGAATGGATGTTATCTGGAGACACCATGGATGGAAGAATGGATGTTATCTAGAGTCACCATGGATGGAAGAATGGATGTTATCTAGAGACACCATGGATGAATGAATGTTATCTAGAGACACCATGGATGGAAGAATGGATGTTATCTAGAGACACCATGGATGGAAGAATGTTATCTAGAGACACCATGGAGGGAAGAATGGATGTTATCTAGAGACAACATGGATGGAAGAATGTTATCTAGAGAGACCATGGATGGAAGAATGTTATCTAGAGACACCATGGATGGAAGAATGGATGTTATCTAGAGACACCATGAATGGAAGAATGTTATCTAGAGACACCATGAATGGAAGAATGGATGTTATCTAGAGACACCATGAATGGAAGAATGTTATCTAGAGAGACCATGGATGGAAGAATGGATGTTATCTGGAGACACCATGGATGGAAGAATGGATGTTATCTAGAGACATCATGGAGGGAAGAATGGATGTTATCTAGAGACACCATGGATGGAAGAATGGATGTTATCTAGAGACACCATGGATGGAAGAATGGATGTTATCTAGAGACACCATGGATGGAAGAATGGAAGTTATCTAGAGACACCATGGATGGAAGAATGGATGTTATCTAGAGACATCACGGATGGAAGAATGGATGTTATCTAGAGACACCATGGAGGGAAGAATGGATGTTATCTAGAGACATCATGGATGGAAGAATGGATGTTATCTAGAGACACCATGGATGGAAGAATGGATGTTATCTAGAGACATCATGGATGGAAGAATGGATGTTATCTAGAGACACCATGGAGGGAAGAATGTTATCTAGAGACACCATGGATGGAAGAATGGATGTTATCTAGAGACACCATGGATGGAAGAATGGATGTTATCTAGAGACACCATGGAGGGAAGAATGTTATCTAGAGACACCATGGATGGAAGAATGGATGTTATCTAGAGACACCATGGATGGAAGAATGGATGTTATCTAGAGACACCATGGAGGGAAGAATGTTATCTAGAGACACCATGGATGGAAGAATGGATGTTATCTAGAGACACCATGGAGGGAAGAATGTTATCTAGAGACACCATGGAGGGAAGAATGTTATCTAGAGACACCATGGAGGGAAGAATGTTATCTAGAGACACCATGGAGGGAAGAATGTTATCTAGAGACACCATGGATGGAAGAATGGATGTTATCTAGAGACACCATGGATGGAAGAATGTTATCTAGAGACACCATGGATGGAAGAATGGATGTTATCTAGAGACACCATGGATGGAAGAATGCATGTTATCTAGAGACACCATGAATGGAAGAATGGATGTTATCTAGAGACACCATGGATGGAAGAATGGATGTTATCTAGAGACACCATGGATGGAAGAATTTATGTTATCTGGAGACACCATGGATGGAAGAATTGATGTTATCTAGAGACAACATGGAGGGAAGAATGTTATCTAGAGACACCATGGAGGGAATAATGTTATCTAGAGACACCATGAATGGAAGAATGGATGTTATCTAGAGACACCATGAATGGAAGAATGGATGTTATCTAGAGACAACATGGAGGGAAGAATGTTATCTAGAGACACCATGGAGGGAATAATGTTATCTAGAGACACCATGAAGGGAATAATGTTATCTAGAGACACCATGGATGGAAGAATGGATGTTATCTAGAGACACCATGAATGGAAGAATGAATGTTATCCAGAGACACCATGGATGGAATAATGGATGTTATCTAGAGACACCATGGATGGAAGAATGGATGTTATCTAGAGACACCATGGATGGAAGAATGGATGTTATCTAGAGACACCATGGAGGGAAGAATGTTATCTAGAGACACCATGGAGGGAAGAATGTCATCTAGAGACACCATGGAGGGAAGAATGTTATCTAGAGACACCATGGATGGAAGAATGTTATCTAGAGACACCATGGATGGAAGAATGGATGTTATCTAGAGACACCATGAATGGAAGAATGGATGTTATCTAGAGACACCATGGATGGAAGAATGGATGTTATCTAGAGACACCATGGATGGAAGAATGGATGTTATCTAGAGACATCATGGAGGGAAGAATGTTATCTAGAGACACCATGGAGGGAAGAATGTTATCTAGAGACACCATGGATGGAAGAATGTTTCCTAGAGACACCATGGAGGGAAGAATGGATGTTATCTAGAGTCACCATGGAGGGAAGAATGGATGTTATCTAGAGTCACCATGGATGGAAGAATGGATGTTATCTAGAGACACCATGGATGGAAGAATGGATGTTATCTAGAGACACCATGGATGGAAGAATGTCATCTAGAGACACCATGGAGGGAAGAATGGATGTTATCTAGAGACATCATGGAGGGAAGAATGGATGTTATCTAGAGAGACCATGGAGGGAAGAATGGATGTTATCTAGAGACATCATGGAGGGAAGAATGGATGTTATCTAGAGACACCATGGAGGAAAGAATGTTATCTAGAGACACCATGGAGGGAAGAATGGATGTTATCTAGATACACCATGGAGGGAGGGATTGGATGTTATCTAGAGTCACCATGGAGGGAGGGATTGGATGTTATCTAGATACACCATGGAGGGAGGGATTGGATGTTATCTAGAGTCACCATGGAGGGAGGGATTGGATGTTATCTAGAGTCACCATGGAGGGAGGGATTGGATGTTATCTAGAGTCACCATGGAGGGATGGATTGGATGTTATCTAGAGTCACCATGGAGGGAGGGATTGGATGTTATCTAGAGTCACCATGGAGGGAGGGATTGGATGTTATCTAGAGTCACCATGGAGGGAGGGATTGGATGTTATCTAGAGACACCGTGGAGGGAGGGATGGATGTCATCTAGAGACACAGTGGAGGGAGGGATGGATGTCATCTAGAGACACCATGGAGGGAAAAATTGATGTTATCTAGAGAGACCATGGAGGGAGGGATGGATGTTATCTAGAGACACCATGGAGGGAATAATGGATGTGATCTAGAGTCAGTATGGAGGGAGGGATGTTATCTAGAGAGACCAGAGAGGGATGGATGTTATCTAGAGACACCGTGGAGGGAAGATGGGATGTCATCTAGATACACCATGGAGGGAGGGATTGGATGTTATCTAGATACACCATGGAGGGAGGGATTGGATGTTATCTAGAGACACCATGGAGGGAGGGATTGGATGTTATCTAGAGACACAGTGGAGGGAAGATGGGATGTTATCTAGAGACACAGTGGAGGGAAGAATGGATGTTATCTAGAGACACCATGAATGGAAGAATGTTATCTAGAGAGACCATGGATGGAAGAATGGATGTTATCTGGAGACACCATGGAGGGAGGGATTGGATGTTATCTAGATACACCATGGAGGGAGGGGTTGGATGTTATCTAGATACACCATGGAGGGAGGGGTTGGATGTTATCCCCACACAAACACACACAGACCCCCCCCCCAACACACACACACACAGACCCCCCCAACACACACACACACACACACACATACCCCCCCCCCCCAACACACACACACACCGACCCCCCCACACACAGCCCCCCCAACACACACACAGAATACCTCCCCCGACACTGAACACAAAACAGACTTGAAATAAAAACATCTTATTTTTTTCACTGAAATTCCAGGAATCATTAAAAATGTTAACTAAATGTTAAATAAATCCTAAATCATATTTGTCGTGTTGTATAGAACTAAGACCACATAGGGAACAGGAATCAGGGTTTTAAATGCAGGGAGTGAGTGTTAAATGGGCTTAGCATGGCAGATAGCTGGCTCAACAAAAGGAACATATATATGAGCTTGAAGTGATTGAAGTCTCTGGCTCTCTTCTCCTTCGTCTCCTCAGATGAGCTCTGAGTGTTTGATTCTCTCCACACCTCTTAAATAAACCGCTTGCTTAATTTCACACCGCGCCATCAAACACACGCTGGTACACACGCACGTACGCAAAAGCACACACACTTAATTTGACACCTCGCATTTGAAAAATGACAAACACTTTCATTAGATTCAGGAAAGGGGACTTTAATGTTCCTTTAAAATCATGGAGGAGGAGAGGGGGGGAGGAATGGAGGAAGGGAGGAAGGAGGGAAGAGGGGGAGAGAGGGAGAAGAGGGAGGAGGGGGAGAGGGGGAGGAGGGAGGAGAGGTGGAAAGAGGAGAGGGAGGGAGGGAGGGAGGGAGGGAGGGAGGGAGGGAGGGAGGGAGGGAGGAGAGGCGAGGAGGAGGAGGAAGGAGAGGGAGGAGGGAGGAGAAGGTGAGGGAGGAGAGAGGAGAGGGAGGGGCGGGGGAGGAGGGGAGGAGGGAGGGAGGAGAGATGAGAAGGGGAGGGAGGAGAGGGGAGGGATGAGGGAGGGAGGGAGGGAAGGAGGAGAGATGAGAAGGGGAGGGAGGAGAGGGGAGGAGGGGAGGGAGGTAGGGAGGGTGGCAGGGAGGGAGGAGGGAGGAGAGAGGAGAGGAGAGGGAGGGAGGGAGGGAGGCAGGGAGGGAGGAGGGAGGAGAGAGGAGAGGAAGGAGGAGGGAGGGAGGGAGGAGAGAGGAGAGGAGAGGAGAGGAGAGGGAGGGAGGGAGGGAGGGAGGGAGGGAGGGAGGGAGGGAGGGAGGGAGGGAGGGAGGGAGGGAGGGAGGGAGGTGGACATAAATAAAAGAACTAGGTGAAGGAGGAGTGTGATAAACCAGTGCAGAGAGCCTTCCAGAACAAGAAGAAAAGCCTACGACAGCGTCTGCTTTGATGATTTCAATATTCATTTTTCCTCTTCTTTAGCATGTTGTTTTCCTGCGATTGGTAACGCTCTTCTTCCCTGTCTTCTCTACGCTGGAGCATGTTTACATACGTTCACAGAGGCGCGAGGCGCGAGGGCTTACGCCGTGTTTGTTCGGTCATTTGGGTTTCAGTATGTTATTCCTACGCATGTTGCCTGGGAAACAGGTCACAGATAGGGTTATCACAGGAGCTGGGAGGTGAAACACACACACACACACACACATACACACACACACACACAAAGGGTCTGGGAGGTGAAACACACAGACACACACACAGGGGCTGAGAGATGGAAGCAGACAGGCATGCTCGTACACACGACCACCGTAAAGACACATCACCTGCTTAGTTAGTTCCCCTTGTTTTAGGAGATGCAGTAGAACATACTGGAAGACGCCACCCTTGAGATGGCTAATTCACCATTCACAAATCCTATCCACACACACACACAGACAGATACACACACATACACACACACAGACACACACAGACACACAGACACACACAGACAGAGCAGAGTGACTGTGTGGAGGAATTCTTCTGAGAAAGAGAGATGGAAGGAGAGAAAAGATGACAGACAACAAAGAGCAAGAACAAGAGAGAGAGAGAGAGAGAGAGAGAGAGAGAGAGAGAGAGAGAGTGGGGGGGGGGCGAGAGGGGGGGAGAGGGGTTAAGAGAGAAGGAAAGAGAACAAGAGAGAGATAGGGAGGGAGAGAGAAAATGAGGGAGGGGGAGAGAGAGGGGGAGGGAAAGAGAGAAGGAAAGACAGAATAAGAGACAGAGGGGGAGAGAGAGAGGGGAGAGAGAGAGGGAGAGAGAGGGAAAGAGAGAGGGAAAGACAGAATAAGAGACAGAGGGGGAGAGAGAGGGAGAGAGAGGGAAAGACAGAATAAGAGACAGAGGGGGAGAGAGAGGGAAATACAGAATAAGAGACAGAGGGGGAGAGAGAGGGAGAGAGAGGGAAAGACAGAATAAGAGACAGAGAGGGGGAGAGAGAGGGAAAGACAGAATAAGAGACAGAGAGGGGGAGAGAGAGGGGGAGAGAGAAAGGGAGAGAGAGGGAAAGATAGAATAAGAGACAGAGAGAGAGAGAGAGTGGGAGAGAGAGAGGGAGAGAGAGGGAAAGATAGAATAAGAGACAGAGAGAGAGAGAGAGGGGGAGAGAGAGAGGGAGAGAGAGGGAAAGATAGAATAAGAGACAGAGAGAGAGAGAGAGAGGGAGAGAGAGAGGGAGAGAGAGGGAAAGATAGAATAAGAGACAGAGAGAGAGAGAGAGAGGGAGAGAGAGAGCCATTAACCCTGACCACTGAAGCATCTCTTCTTTATCATTAAAGACCCCTGTATTATTGAAGAGGCAATGTGTGTGTGTGTGTGTGTGTGTGTTGTGTGTTGTGTGTTGTGTGTGTTGTGTGTTGTGTGTTGTGTGTGTGTGTGTGTGTGTGTCTGTTGTGTGTGTGTGTGTGTGTATGTGTGTGTGTGTTGTGTGTTGTATGTTGTGTGTGTGTGTGTGTTGTGTGTTGTGTGTGTGTGTGTGTGTGTTGTGTGTGTGTGTGTGTGTGTTGTGTGTTGTGTGTATGTGTGTTATTGAGGAGGTAATGTGTGTTATTATAGAAGAGGTTGTATGTGTTATTATAGAAGAGGTAATGTGTGTTAATATAGAAGAGGTAATGTGTGTTATTATAGAAGAGGTAATGTGTGTTAATATTGAAGAGGTAATGTGTGTTATTATAGAAGAGGTAATGTGTGTTATTATAGAAGAGGTTGTATGTGTTATTATAGAAGAGGTAATGTGTGTTAATATTGAAGAGGTAATGTGTGTTATTATAGAAGAGGTAATGTGTGTTAATATTGAAGAGGTAATGTGTGTTATTATAGAAGAGGTAATGTGTGTTAATATTGAAGAGGTAATGTGTGTTATTATAGAAGAGGTAATGTGTGTTACTATTGAATAGGTAATGTGTGTTATTATAGAAGAGGTAATGTGTGTTATTATAGAAGAGGTAATGTGTGTTATTATAGAAGAGGTAATGTGTGTTATTATAGAAGAGGTAATGTGTGTTATTATAGAAGAGGTAATGTGTGTTATTATAGAAGAGGTAATGTGTGTTATTATAGAAGAGGTTGTATATGTGTGTGTGTGTGTGTGTGTGTGTGTGTGTGTGTGTGTGAGTGTGTGTGTGTGTGTGTGTGTGTGTGTGTGTGTGTGTGTGTGTGTGTGTATGTGTGTGTGTGTGTGTTAACCTTGAGGCCCTCTGTACTGGAGCAGCTCAGTAACACTAGGTTGTCCCTGTCAGTGTGTGTGTGGCTCGGGTTCCAGGGCCACAGTTCATCATTAGTGTTAGTCAGGGAGCACCAACACACTGCTACGTCCTGGAGACAGTTCAGATCCACACGCCTGCCCTGCCTGCGCCCTGCGGGGCCACGCACCTCCACACACACCACCTAGAGAGAGAGAGAGACACTGTTACTACACACACTGTTACTACACACTGTTACTACACACACTGTTACTACACACACTGTTACTACACACACTGTTACTACACACACCACCTAGAGAGAGAGACACTGTTACTACACACACCACCTAGAGAGAGAGAGACACTGTTACTACACACACTGTTACTATACACACCACCTAGAGAGAGAGACACACTGCTACTACACACACCACCTAGAGAGAGAGAGAGACACTGTTACTAACATTTCTTTCCCTGGGATGTTGACTGTTGAGAGGGGAGGTGAAGAGACAGCTAACGTCAGGCCACTAGAAACCATAATCTCTTTCCTCCCCCCCTCCCTCTGTCTGTCTGTCTGTCTGTCTGTCTGTCTGTGTCTCCCTCCCTCCCTCCCTCCCTCCCTCCCTCCCTCCCTCCCTCCCTCTTATTCTCTCTCTATCCCTGTCTTTTTCTCTCTCTCTCATTCACTCTCCCCCCCTCCCTCTCTTTTTCCCTCTTTCATTCTCCTTCCATCCTTGTCTCTCTCCCTCCTGCACTTTCCCCCTCTCCCTCCCTCTTTCTGTCTCCCTCCCAAATGTTGTAGAATACAGACAACACAAGTCACATCATCAAAGACCCTTCTTACCCCTGACGTATCAACCCCCCCCCCCCCCCCGTTTTTTAAACATTCGAAGCCAAGTGTGATTTCAGTCACAACAAAGATCATCCATTTATTTGGATGAGACTTCTTGGTCATGCACCCCCCCCCCCCCCCCCCTCTCCCGCACGCGCTCCAGTCCGCACCGCTACGCGGCAGCGCTAAGCTAACTGCTAACGCTGCCATTATCACATTACTAGCAGGCTTTTGTGGGGGCACGGGAGGGGCATGCGGGGCGGGACAGGGGGGCTCTGAAAGCAATCGCTCCTGCCGTACGTCTGGCTCCAGAAGAAGGGACCTGATAAGGGGATCTCCCTCCCCTGACCCCCCCCCCCCTCCACTACCCCCTAGCCCCCTGGATGGTACAGCCCAGCCCCGGTCCCCTGGATGGTACAGCCCAGCCCTGGTCCACTGGGCTAAACTAGAAAAAGAGGCTGCTAACTAATCCCCCAGAAAGTGGTTTTGATTATTGCTGACCAGCAAACAGATGGGAAAGCAAAAGGGTGGAGGAGACAAAATGGAGGACAGAGGATGAAGGGGTGAAGAGATACGTGATGTTTAAACATCCATTCATTTGTTTATGTACTAATTATTCAGCTACACCAGTCCTCTTCTCTTCTGATGATCTTTCCTCCTAAAACTCCTCTCTCATCCTACATCCTCTCTTCTCTCTCATCCTACATCCTCTCTCATCTTACATCCTCTCTCCTCTCTCATCTTACATCCTCTCTCCTCTCTCATCCTACATCCTCTCTCCTCTCTCATCCTACATCCTCTATCCTCTCTCCTCTCTCATCCTACATCCTCTCTCCTCTCTCATCCTACATCCTCTCTCATTCTACATCCTACATCCTCTTTCTCCTACATCCTCTCTCCTACATCCTCTATCCTCTCTCTCCTCCATGCCTACATCCTCTCTCCTACATCCCTACATCCTCTCTCCTCTCTCTCCAACATCCTCTCTCCTCTCTCTCCTCCATTCCTATATCCTCTCTCCTCTCTCTCCTCCATTCCTACATCCCCTCTCCTCTCTCTCCTCCATTCCTACATCCTCTCTCCTCTCTCTCCTCCATTCCTACATCCCCTCTCCTCTCGCTCCTCCATTCCTACATCCCCTCTCCTCTCTCTCCTCCATTCCTACATCCTCTCTCCTCTCTCTCCTCCATTCCTACATCCCCTCTCCTCTCGCTCCTCCATTCCTACATCCTCTCTCCTCTCTCTCCTCCATTCCTACATCCTCTCTCCTCTCTCTCCTCCATTCCTATATCCCCTCTCCTCTCTCTCCTCCATTCCTACATCCCCTCTCCTCTCGCTCCTCCATTCCTACATCCCCTCTCCTCTCTCTCCTCCATTCCTACATCCCCTCTGCTCTCTCTCCTCCATTATTTTATCCCCCTCTTCTCTCTCTCCTCCATTCCTACATCCCCCTATCCACTCTCTCCTCCATTCCTACATCCCCCTCTCCTCCATTCTCCTCCTCCTAGTGTGCGTATGCATGTATGAATAGAGCTGCTGACTCCATTGTGTGTTCAGGGCAACAGATAAAGCTCAATGAAATACTATTTGAAATGGCTCAGACAATGATCTGAGGAACATAGAGACACGGACCACACTACCATACCTGCAATGTCACCTGTCCGTCTCGTTGGGGCTCGGTGTGGGTGTGTGAGGGGACCGGTGTGTGGGGGCGGAGAGATGTCTCCCCCCCAAGCACCCAGAGAGCTCATTACAGCACTGTGGCACGCAGAGCGTGGCGGAACGTCCCAAAAATATGCTAATTTCCAAAATAACAACCCCAATCCCCCCCCCCCCCCCCACATTAATAATGTAGGAGTAGACAGACCAACGACTTTAAACAGCACCACATTAATAATGTAGGAGTAGACAGACCAACGACTTTAGACAGCACCACATTAATAATGTAGGAGTAGACAGACCAACGACTTTAAACAGCACCACATTAATAATGTAGGAGTAGACAGACCAACGACTTTAAACAGCACCACATTAATAATGTAGGAGTAGACAGACCAACGACTTTAAACAGCACCACATTAATAATGTAGGAGTAGACTGACCAACGACTTTAAACAGCACCACATTAATAATGTAGGAGTAGACAGACCAACGACTTTAAACAGCACCACATTAATAATGTAGGAGTAGACGGACCAACGACTTTAAACAGCACCACATTAATAATGTAGGAGTAGACGGACCAACGACTTTAAACAGCACCACATTAATAATGTAGGAGTAGACAGACCAACGACTTTAAACAGCACCACATTAATAATGTAGGAGTAGACGGACCAACGACTTTAAACAGCACCACAAACAAAGGAGAGAAAGAACTGAGGACATTATAGTTCTAACGGCTGGTATAGTGGTCTGATACGGCTGGTATAGTGGTCTCACAATACGGCTGGTATAGTGGTCTCACCATACGGCTGGTATAGAGGTCTCACCATACGGCTGGTATAGAGGTCTCACCATACAGCTGGTATAGTGTTCTGATACGGCTGGTATAGTGGTCTGATACTGCTGGTATAGTGTTCTGATACGGCTGGTATAGAGGTCTGATACTGCTGGTATAGAGGTCTCACCATACGGCTGGTATAGAGGTCTCACCATACGGCTGGTATAGAGGTCTGATACGGCTGGTATAGTGGTCTGATACGGCTGGTATAGTGGTCTCACCATACGGCTGGTATAGAGGTCTCACCATACGGCTGGTATAGAGGTCTGATACGGCTGGTATAGTGGTCTCACCATACGGCTGGTATAGAGGTCTCACCATACGGCTGGTATAGTGGTCTGATACGGCTGGTATAGTGGTCTGATACGGCTGGTATAGAGGTCTCACCATATGGCTGGTATAGAGGTCTGATACGGCTGGTATAGAGGTCTCACCATACGGCTGGTATAGTGGTCTGATACGGCTGGTATAGAGGTCTCACCATACGGCTGGTATAGAGGTCTCACCATACGGCTGGTATAGTGGTCTGATACGGCTGGTATAGTGGTCTGATACGGCTGGTATAGAGGTCTCACCATATGGCTGGTATAGAGGTCTGATACGGCTGGTATAGAGGTCTCACCATACGGCTGGTATAGTGGTCTCACCATACGGCTGGTATAGTGGTCTGATACGGCTGGTATAGTGGTCTGATACGGCTGGTATAGAGGTCTCACCATATGGCTGGTATAGAGGTCTGATACGGCTGGTATAGAGGTCTCACCATACGGCTGGTATAGTGGTCTGATACGGCTGGTATAGAGGTCTCACCATACGGCTGGTATAGAGGTCTCACCATACGGCTGGTATAGTGGTCTGATACGGCTGGTATAGTGGTCTCACCATACGGCTGGTATAGTGGTCTCACCATACGGCTGGTATAGAGGTCTCACCATACGGCTGGTATAGAGGTCTCACCATACGGCTGGTATAGAGGTCTCACCATACGGCTGGTATAGAGGTCTCACCATACGGCTGGTATAGAGGTCTGATATGGCTGGTATAGTAGTCTGATACTGCTGGTATAGTGGTCTGATACGGCTGGTATAGAGGTCTCACCATACGGCTGGTATAGTGTTCTGATACGGCTGGTATAGTGGTCTGATACGGCTGGTATAGTGGTCTGATACGGCTGGTATAGTGGTCTGATACGGCTGGTATAGAGGTCTGATACGGCTGGTATAGTGGTCTGATACGGCTGGTATAGTGGTCTGATACGGCTGGTATAGAGGTCTCACCATACGGCTGGAGTAGTGGTCTGATACGGCTGGTATAGAGGTCTCACCATACGGCTGGTATAGTGGTCTGATATGGCTGGTATAGTGGTCTCACCATACGGCTGGTATAGTGGTCTGATATGGCTGGTATAGAGGTCTCACCATACGGCTGGAGTAGTGGTCTGATACGGCTGGTATAGAGGTCTCACCATACGGCTGGTATAGTGGTCTGATATGGCTGGTATAGTGGTCTCACCATACGGCTGGTATAGTGGTCTGATATGGCTGGTATAGTGGTCTGATACGGCTGGTATAGAGGTCTCACCATATGGCTGGTATAGAGGTCTCACCATACGGCTGGTATAGTGTTCTTATACGGCTGGTATAGTGGTCTGATACGGCTGGTATAGTGGTCTGATACTGCTGGTATAGTGGTCTGATACAGCTGGTATAGAGGTCTCACAATACGGCTGGTATAGTGGTCTGATACGGCTGGTATAGAGGTCTCACAATACGGCTGGTATAGTGGTCTGATACGGCTGGTATAGAGGTCTCACAATACGGCTGGTATAGTGGTCTGATACGGCTGGTATAGTGGTCTCACCATACGGCTGGTATAGTGGTCTGATACGGCTGGTATAGAGGTCTCACAATACGGCTGGTATAGTGGTCTGATACGGCTGGTATAGAGGTCTCACAATACGGTTGGTATAGTGGTCTGATACAGCTGGTATAGTGGTTCACCATACGGCTGGTATAGAGGTCTCACCATACGGCTGGTATAGTGGTCTGATACGGCTGGTATAGAGGTCTGATACGGCTGGTATAGTGGTCTCACCATACGGCTGGTATAGTGGTCTGATACGGCTGGTATAGTTGTCTGATACTGCTGGTATAGTGGTCTCACCATACAGCTGGTATAGTGGTCTGATACGGCTGGTATAGTGGTCTGATACGGCTGGTATAGTGGTCTGATACGGCTGGTATAGAGGTCTGATACGGCTGGTATAGAGGTCTCACAATACGGCTGGTATAGTGGTCTGATACGGCTGGTATAGAGGTCTCACAATACGGCTGGTATAGTGGTCTGATACGGCTGGTATAGAGGTCTGATACGGCTGGTATAGAGGTCTCACAATACGGCTGGTATAGTGGTCTGATACGGCTGGTATAGTGGTCTGATACGGCTGGTATAGAGTTCTCACCATACGGCTGGTATAGAGGTCTCACCATACGGCTGGTATAGTGGTCTGATACGGCTGGTATAGTGGTCTGATACTGCTGGTATAGTGGTCTCACCATACGGCTGGTATAGTGTTCTGACACGGCTGGTATAGTGGTCTGATACGGCTGGTATAGTGGTCTGATACGGCTGGTATAGTGGTCTCACCATACGGCTGGTATAGTGGTCTGATACGGCTGGTATAGAGGTCTCACCATACGGTTGGTATAGAGGTCTCACCATACGGCTGGTATAGTGGTCTGATACGGCTGGTATAGAGGTCTCACCATACGGTTGGTATAGAGGTCTCACCATACGGCTGGTATAGTGGTCTGATACGGCTAGTATAGTGGTCTGATACTGCTGGTATAGTGGTGTCACCATAAGGCTGGTATAGTGTTCTGACACGGCTGCTATAGTGGTCTGATACGGCTGGTATAGTGGTCTGATACGGCTGGTATAGTGGTCTCACCATACGGCTGGTATAGTGGTCTGATACGGCTGGTATAGTTGTCTGATACTGCTGGTATAGTGGTCCCACCATACTGCTGGTATAGAGGTCTCACCATACGGCTGGTATAGTGGTCTGATACGGCTGGTATAGTTGTCTGATACTGCTGGTATAGAGGTCTCACCATACGGCTGGAGTAGTGGTCTGATACGGCTGGTATAGAGGTCTCACCATACGGCTGGTATAGTGGTCTGATATGGCTGGTATAGTGGTCTCACCATACGGCTGGTATAGAGGTCTCACCATACGGCTGGTATAGTGGTCTGATACGGCTGGTATAGAGGTCTCACCATACGGCTGGTATAGTGGTCTGATATGGCTGGTATAGTGGTCTGATACGGCTGGTATAGAGGTCTCACCATATGGCTGGTATAGAGGTCTCACCATACGGCTGGTATAGTGTTCTTATACGGCTGGTATAGTGGTCTGATACGGCTGGTATAGTGGTCTGATACTGCTGGTATAGTGGTCTGATACAGCTGGTATAGAGGTCTCACAATACGGCTGGTATAGTGGTCTGATACGGCTGGTATAGAGGTCTCACAATACGGCTGGTATAGTGGTCTGATACGGCTGGTATAGAGGTCTCACAATACGGCTGGTATAGTGGTCTGATACGGCTGGTATAGTGGTCTCACCATACGGCTGGTATAGTGGTCTGATACGGCTGGTATAGAGGTCTCACAATACGGCTGGTATAGTGGTCTGATACGGCTGGTATAGAGGTCTCACAATACGGTTGGTATAGTGGTCTGATACAGCTGGTATAGTGGTTCACCATACGGCTGGTATAGAGGTCTCACCATACGGCTGGTATAGTGGTCTGATACGGCTGGTATAGAGGTCTGATACGGCTGGTATAGTGGTCTCACCATACGGCTGGTATAGTGGTCTGATACGGCTGGTATAGTTGTCTGATACTGCTGGTATAGTGGTCTCACCATACAGCTGGTATAGTGGTCTGATACGGCTGGTATAGTGGTCTGATACGGCTGGTATAGTGGTCTGATACGGCTGGTATAGAGGTCTGATACGGCTGGTATAGAGGTCTCACAATACGGCTGGTATAGTGGTCTGATACGGCTGGTATAGAGGTCTCACAATACGGCTGGTATAGTGGTCTGATACGGCTGGTATAGAGGTCTGATACGGCTGGTATAGTGGTCTGATACGGCTGGTATAGAGGTCTCACCATAAGGCTGGTATAGTGGTCTGAAACGGCTGGTATAGTGGTCTGATACGGCTGGTATAGAGTTCTCACCATACGGCTGGTATAGAGGTCTCACCATACGGCTGGTATAGTGGTCTGATACGGCTGGTATAGTGGTCTGATACTGCTGGTATAGTGGTCTCACCATACGGCTGGTATAGTGTTCTGACACGGCTGGTATAGTGGTCTGATACGGCTGGTATAGTGGTCTGATACGGCTGGTATAGTGGTCTCACCATACGGCTGGTATAGTGGTCTGATACGGCTGGTATAGAGGTCTCACCATACGGCTGGTATAGAGGTCTCACCATACGGCTGGTATAGTGGTCTGATACGGCTGGTATAGTGGTCTGATACGGCTGGTATAGAGGTCTGATACGGCTGGTATAGTGGTCTCACCATACGGCTGGTATAGTGGTCTGATACGGCTGGTATAGTTGTCTGATACTGCTGGTATAGTGGTCTCACCATACAGCTGGTATAGTGGTCTGATACGGCTGGTATAGTGGTCTGATACGGCTGGTATAGTGGTCTGATACGGCTGGTATAGAGGTCTGATAAGGCTGGTATAGAGGTCTCACAATACGGCTGGTATAGTGGTCTGATACGGCTGGTATAGAGGTCTGATACGGCTGCTATAGTGGTCTGATACGGCTGGTATAGAGGTCTCACCATAAGGCTGGTATAGTGGTCTGATACGGCTGGTATAGAGTTCTCACTATACGGCTGGTATAGTGGTCTGATACGGCTGGTATAGTGGTCTGATACTGCTGGTATAGTGGTCTCACCATACGGCTGGTATAGAGGTCTCACCATACGGCTGGTATAGTGGTCTGATACGGCTGGTATAGTGGTCTGATACTGCTGGTATAGTGGTCTCACCATACGGCTGGTATAGTGTTCTGACACGGCTGCTATAGTGGTCTGATACGGCTGGTATAGTGGTCTGATACGGCTGGTATAGTGGTCTCACCATACGGCTGGTATAGTGGTCTGATACGGCTGGTATAGTTGTCTGATACTGCTGGTATAGTGGTCCCACCATACTGCTGGTATAGTGGTCCCACCATACGACTGGTATAGTGGTCTGATACGGCTGGTATAGAGGTCTGATACGGCTGGTATAGTGGTCCCACCATACGACTGGTATAGTGGTCTGAAACGGCTGGTATAGAGGTCTGATACGGCTGGTATAGTGGTCTGATACGGCTGGTATAGTGGTCTGATACGGCTGGTATAGTGGTCTGATAAGGCTGGTATAGTGGTCTGATACGGCTGGTATAGTGGTCTGATACGGCTGGTATAGAGGTCTCACCATACGGCTGGTATAGAGGTCTCACCATACGGCTGGTATAGTGGTCTGACACGGCTGGTATAGTGGTCTGATACGGCTGGTATAGAGGTCTGATACGGCTGGTATAGTGGTCTCACTACACGGCTGGTATAGTGGTCTGATACGGCTGGTATAGTGGTCTCACCATACGGCTGGTATAGTGGTCTGATACGGCTGGTATAGTGGTCTGATACGGCTGGTATAGAGGTCTCACCATACGGCTGGTATAGAGGTCTCACCATACGGCTGGTATAGTGGTCTGACACGGCTGGTATAGTGGTCTGATACGGCTGGTATAGAGGTCTGATACGGCTGGTATAGTGGTCTCACTACACGGCTGGTATAGTGGTCTGATACGGCTGGTATAGTTGTCTGATACTGCTGGTATAGTGGTCTCAACATACGGCTGGTATAGTGGTCTGATACGGCTGGTATAGTGGTCTGATACGGCTGGTATAGTGGTCTGATACGGCTGGTATAGAGGTCTCACAATACGGCTGGTATAGTGGTCTGATATGGCTGGTATAGAGGTCTGATACGGCTGGTATAGAGGTCTGATACGGCTGGTATAGTGGTCTGATACGGCTGGTATAGTGGTCTGATACGGCTGGTATAGAGGTCTCACAATACGGCTGGTATAGTGGTCTGATACGGCTGGTATAGAGGTCTCACAATACGGCTGGTATAGTGGTCTGATATGGCTGGTATAGTGGTCTGATACGGCTGGTATAGAGGTCTGATACGGCTGGTATAGTGTTCTGATACGGCTGGTATAGAGGTCTCACCATACGGCTGGTATAGAGGTCTCACCATACGACTGGTATAGTGGTCTGATACGGCTGGTATAGAGGTCTCACCATACGGCTGGTATAGTGGTCTGATACGGCTGGTATAGTGGTCTGATACGGCTGGTATAGTGGTCTGATACGGCTGGTATAGAGGTCTCACCATACGGCTGGTATAGAGGTCTCACCATACGACTGGTATAGTGGTCTGATACGGCTGGTATAGTGGTCTGATACGGCTGGTATAGTGGTCTGATACGGCTGGTATAGAGGTCTGATACGGCTGGTATAGAGGTCTCACAATACGGCTGGTATAGTGGTCTGATACGGCTGGTATAGAGGTCTCACCATACGGCTGGTATAGTGGTCTGATACGGCTGGTATAGAGGTCTCACCATACGGCTGGTATAGTGGTCTGATACGGCTGGTATAGTGGTCTCACAATACGGCTGGTATAGTGGTATGATACGGCTGGTATAGTGGTCTGATACGGCTGGTATAGTGGTCTGATACGGCTGGTATAGTGGTCTGATACGGCTGGTATAGTGTTCTCACCATACGGCTGGTATAGAGGTCTCACCATACGGCTGGTTTAGTGGTCTGATACGGCTGGTATAGAGTTCTCACCATACGGCTGGTATAGAGGTCTCACCATACGGCTGGTATAGTGGTCTGATACGGCTGGTATAGTGGTCTGATTCGGCTGGTATAGTGGTCTGATACGGCTGGTATAGAGGACTCACCATACGGCTGGTATAGAGGTCTCACCATACGGCTGGTATAGTAGTCTGATACTGCTGGTATAGTGGTCTGATACGGCTGGTATTTTGGTCTCACCATACGGCTGGTATAGTGGTCTGATACGGCTGGTATAGTGGTCTGATACGGCTGGTATAGAGGTCTCACCATACGGCTGGTATAGTGGTCTGATACGGCTGGTATAGAGGTCTCACCATACGGCTGGTATAGTGGTCTCACCATACGGCTGGTATAGTGGTCTGATACGGCTGCTATAGAGGTCTGATACGGCTGGTATAGAGGTCTGATACGGCTGGTATAGAGGTCTCACCATAAGGCTGGTATAGTGGTCTGATACGGCTGGTATAGTGGTCTCACCATACGGCTGGTATAGTGGTCTCACCATACGGCTGGTATAGTGGTCTGATACGGCTGCTATAGAGGTCTGATACGGCTGGTATAGAGGTCTCACCATACGGCTGGTATAGAGGTCTCACCATACGGCTGGTATAGAGGTCTCACCATACGGCTGGTATAGTGGTCTGATACGGCTGGTATAGTGGTCTGATACGACTGGTATAGTGGTCTGATACGACTGGTATAGTGGTCTGATACGACTGGTATAGTGGTCTGATACGACTGGTATAGTGGTCTGATACGACTGGTATAGAGGTCTCACCATACGGCTGGTATAGTGGTCTGATACGGCTGGTATAGTGGTCTGATACGGCTGGTATAGTGGTCTGATACGGCTGGTATAGTGGTCTCACCATACGGCTGGTATAGTGTTCTGACACGGCTGGTATAGTGGTCTCAACATACGGCTGGTATAGTGGTCTGATACGGCTGGTATAGTGGTCTGATACGGCTGGTATAGTGGTCTGATACGGCTGGTATAGAGGTCTCACAATACGGCTGGTATAGTGGTCTGATATGGCTGGTATAGAGGTCTGATACGGCTGGTATAGAGGTCTGATACGGCTGGTATAGTGGTCTGATACGGCTGGTATAGTGGTCTGATACGGCTGGTATAGCGGTCTCACAATACGGCTGGTATAGTGGTCTGATACGGCTGGTATAGAGGTCTCACAATACGGCTGGTATAGTGGTCTGATATGGCTGGTATAGTGGTCTGATACGGCTGGTATAGAGGTCTGATACGGCTGGTATAGTGTTCTGATACGGCTGGTATAGAGGTCTCACCATACGGCTGGTATAGAGGTCTCACCATACGACTGGTATAGTGGTCTGATACGGCTGGTATAGAGGTCTCACCATACGGCTGGTATAGTGGTCTGATACGGCTGGTATAGTGGTCTGATACGGCTGGTATAGTGGTCTGATACGGCTGGTATAGAGGTCTCACAATACGGCTGGTATAGTGGTCTGATATGGCTGGTATAGAGGTCTGATACGGCTGGTATAGAGGTCTGATACGGCTGGTATAGTGGTCTGATACGGCTGGTATAGTGGTCTGATACGGCTGGTATAGAGGTCTCACAATACGGCTGGCATAGTGGTCTGATACGGCTGGTATAGAGGTCTCACAATACGGCTGGTATAGTGGTCTGATATGGCTGGTATAGTGGTCTGATACGGCTGGTATAGAGGTCTGATACGGCTGGTATAGTGTTCTGATACGGCTGGTATAGTGGTCTGATACGGCTGGTATAGAGGTCTCACCATACTGCTGGTATAGTGGTCTGATACGGCTGGTATAGAGGTCTCACCATACGGCTGGTATAGAGGTCTCACCATACGACTGGTATAGTGGTCTGATACGGCTGGTATAGAGGTCTCACCATACGGCTGGTATAGTGGTCTGATACGGCTGGTATAGTGGTCTGATACGGCTGGTATAGTGGTCTGATACGGCTGGTATAGAGGTCTCACCATACGGCTGGTATAGAGGTCTCACCATACGACTGGTATAGTGGTCTGATACGGCTGGTATAGTGGTCTGATACGGCTGGTATAGTGGTCTGATACGGCTGGTATAGAGGTCTGATACGGCTGGTATAGAGGTCTCACAATACGGCTGGTATAGTGGTCTGATACGGCTGGTATAGAGGTCTCACCATACGGCTGGTATAGTGGTCTGATACGGCTGGTATAGTGGTCTGATACGGCTGGTATAGTGGTCTGATACGGCTGGTATAGTGTTCTCACCATACGGCTGGTATAGAGGTCTCACCATACGGCTGGTTTAGTGGTCTGATACGGCTGGTATAGAGTTCTCACCATACGGCTGGTATAGAGGTCTCACCATACGGCTGGTATAGTGGTCTGATACGGCTGGTATAGTGGTCTGATTCGGCTGGTATAGTGGTCTGATACGGCTGGTATAGAGGTCTCACCATACGGCTGGTATAGAGGTCTCACCATACGGCTGGTATAGTAGTCTGATACTGCTGGTATAGTGGTCTGATACGGCTGGTATTTTGGTCTCACCATACGGCTGGTATAGTGGTCTGATACGGCTGGTATAGTGGTCTGATACGGCTGGTATAGTGGTCTCACCATACGGCTGGTATAGTGGTCTGATACGGCTGGTATAGAGGTCTCACCATACGGCTGGTATAGTGGTCTCACCATACGGCTGGTATAGTGGTCTGATACGGCTGCTATAGAGGTCTGATACGGCTGGTATAGAGGTCTGATACGGCTGGTATAGAGGTCTCACCATAAGGCTGGTATAGTGGTCTGATACGGCTGGTATAGTGGTCTCACCATACGGCTGGTATAGTGGTCTCACCATACGGCTGGTATAGTGGTCTGATACGGCTGCTATAGAGGTCTGATACGGCTGGTATAGAGGTCTCACCATACGGCTGGTATAGAGGTCTCACCATACGGCTGGTATAGAGGTCTCACCATACGGCTGGTATAGTGGTCTGATACGGCTGGTATAGTGGTCTGATACGACTGGTATAGTGGTCTGATACGACTGGTATAGTGGTCTGATACGACTGGTATAGTGGTCTGATACGACTGGTATAGAGGTCTCACCATACGGCTGGTATAGTGGTCTGATACGGCTGGTATAGTGGTCTGATACGGCTGGTATAGTGGTCTGATACGGCTGGTATAGTGGTCTCACCATACGGCTGGTATAGTGTTCTGACACGGCTGGTATAGTGGTCTGATACGGCTGGTATAGTGGTCTGATACGGCTGGTATAGTGGTCTCACCATACGGCTGGTATAGTGTTCTGACACGGCTGCTATAGAGGTCTGATACGGCTGGTATAGAGGTCTCACCATACGGCTGGTATAGAGGTCTCACCATACGGCTGGTATAGTGGTCTGATACGGCTGGTATAGTGGTCTGATACGACTGGTATAGTGGTCTGATACGACTGGTATAGAGGTCTCACCATACGGCTGGTATAGAGGTCATTACAAAAATCATGGGCATTAATATGGAGTTGGTCCCCCCTTTGCTGCTATAACAGCCTCCACTCTTCTGGGAAGGCTTTCCACTAGACTTGGGAACATTGCTGTGGGGACTTGCTTCAATTCAGCCACAAAAGCTTTAGTGAGGTTGGGGACTGATGTTGGGTAATTAGGCATTCATTGTTCCAATTCCTCCCAAAGGTGTTCGATTGGGTTGAAGTCAGGGCTCTGAGCAGGCTTGTCAAGTTCTTCGACACCGATCTCGACAAACCATTTCTATTTGGACCTCACTTTGTGCACGGGGGCATTGTCGTGCTGAAACAGGAAAGGGCCTTCCCCAAACTTTTGCCACAAAGTTAAAAGCACAGAATGGTCTATAATGTCATTGTATGCCGTAGCTTTAAGATTTCCCTTCTCTGGAACTAAAGGGCACGAACCATGAAAACAGCCCCAGACCATTACATCTCCTCCACCAGACTACATTGGGGAAGGTAGCGTTCTCCTGGCATCTGCCAAACTCAGATTTCCAGATCGTGAAGCGTGATTAATCACTCCAGAGATCACGTTTCCTCTGTGTGCGGCTGTTCAGCCATGGAAACCCAATTTATGAAGCTCCCAACGAACAGTTCTTGTGTTTACGTTGCTTCCAGAGGCAGTTTGGAATTTGGCCGTTTTTTGGAATTCTGTATTTTTTTCAAAAAATTCAGACAATTTCTACATGCTATGCTTCAGCACTCGCTGGGCTCGTTCTGTGAGCTTGTATGGCCTGCCACTTCACAGCTGAGCCGCTGTTGCTCCTAGACGTTCCCACTTCACAATAACAGCACTTACAGTTGACTGGGGCAGCTCTAGCAGGGCAGACATTTGACGAAATGACTTGTTGGAAAGGTGGCATCCTATGATGGTGCCATGTTGAACGTCACGGAGCTGTTCAGTAAGGCCATTCTACTGCCAATGTTTGTCTATGGAGATTGCATGGTTGTGTGCTCGATTTCATACACCTGTCAGCAACGGGTGTGTCTGAAATAACCTAATCCACTCATTTGAAGGGGTGTCCACATACTTTTTAATATATAGTGTGTGCAGTGTGTGTATGTATAGTGTGTGTATGTATAGTGTGTGTGTATATAGTGTGTGTGTGTGTGTGTGTATGTATAGTATGTGTGTGCAGTGTGTGTGTACTGTGTGTGTATGTATAGTGTGTGTGTGCAGTGTGTGTATGTATAGTGTGTGTATGTATAGTGTGTGTATGTATAGTGTATGTGTATATAGCGTGTGTATGTATAGTGTGTGTGTGCAGTGTGTGTATGTATAGTGTGTGTATGTATAGTGTATGTGTATATAGTGTGTGTGTGTGTGTGTGTATGTATAGTATGTGTGTGCAGTGTGTGTGTACTGTGTGTGTATGTATAGTGTGTGTGTGCAGTGTGTGTATGTATAGTGTGTGTATGTATAGTGTATGTGTATATAGTGTGTGTGTGTGTGTGTGTATGTATAGTATGTGTGTGCAGTGTGTGTGTACTGTGTGTGTATGTATAGTGTGTGTGTGCAGTGTGTGTGTGCAGTGTGTGTATCTATAGTGTGTGTGTGCAGTGTGTGTATACTGTGCCTTGAGTTCTGATGGGGAGAGTTTCTCCAGTCGGTGGCTGGTGTCAGGTGATCCCTGGTTCTTCCTGTTCAGATAGACTACACACACCTGGCTCTTCTCCAGGAACGACAGCAGCAGCAGCCTATCACTGAGCACCGCTGGGGATGACATCACACACAAAGGGTAAAGGTCAAGGTCTTAGACGGTGTGGTGATCTGAACTGTTTAGATAGGCATAAGCAGTGTTATAGTGGAGCGTCCACCTCCCTCCCTCCCTCCCTCTCTCCCTCTCTCCCTCCCTCCCTCCCTCTCTCCCTCCCTCCCTCCCTCTCTCCCTCTCTCCCTCCCTCCCTCCCTCTCTCTCCCTCCCTCCCTCTCTCCCTCCCTCCCTCCCTCCCTCTCTCCCTCCCTCCCTCCCTCCCTCTCTCCCTCCCTCCCTCCCTCTCTCCCTCTCTCCCTATCTCCCTCCCTCCCTCCCTCCCTCCCTCCCTCCCTCCCTCTCTCCCTGCCTCCCTCCCTCCCTCCCTCCCTCCCTCCCTCTCTCCCTCCCTCCCTCCCTCCCTCCCTCCCTCCCTCTCTCTCTCTCTCTCTCTCTCCCTCACTCCCTCCCTCCCTCTCTCCCTCCCTCCCTCCCTCTCTCCCTCTCTCTCTCTCTCTCTCTCTCTCCCTCCCTCCCTCCCTCCCTCCCTCTCTCCCTCTCTCTCTCCCTCCCTCCCTCCCTCTCTCTCTCCCTCCCTCCCTCTCTCCCCCCCTCCCTCCCTCCCTCTCTCCCCCCCTCCCTCCCTCCCTCTCTCCCTCCCTCCCTCTCTCCCTCCCTCCCTCCCTCCCTGCCTGCCTGCCTCCCTCCCTCCCTCCCCCCCTCCCTCCCTCCCTCTCTCCCTCCCTCCCTCCCTCCCTCCCTCCCTCCCTCCCTCCCTCCCTCCCTCCCTCCCTCCCTCCCTCTCTCTCTCTCTCTCTCTCTCCCTCCCTCCCTCCCTCCCTCTCTCCCTCCCTCCCCTCTCTCCCTCCCTCCCTCCCTCTCTCTCTCTCTCTCTCTCTCTCTCTCTCTCTCTCTCTCCCTCCCTCCCTCCCTCCCTCCCTCTCTCCCTCTCTCTCTCCCTCCCTCTCTCTCTCCCTCCCTCCCTCTCTCCCCCCCTCCCTCCCTCCCTCTCTCCCTCCCTCCCTCTCTCCCTCCCTCCCTCCCTCCCTGCCTGCCTGCCTCCCTCCCTCCCTCCCTCCCTCCCTCCCTCCCTCCCTCTCTCCCTCCCTCCCTCCCTCCCTCCCTCTCTCCCTCCCTCCCTCCCTGCCTTCTCTCTCTCTCTCTCTCCCTCCCTCCCTCCCTCCCTCCCTCCCTCCCTCCCTCTCTCTCTCTCTCTCTCTCTCTCTCTCCCTCCCTCCCTCCCTCCCTGCCTTCCTCTCTCTCTCTCCCTGCCTTCCTCTCCCTCCCTCCCTCCCTCCCTCCCTCCCTCCCTCCCTCCCTCCCTCCCTCCCTCCCTCCCATCCTTCCTCCCAAACATTAAATAGTTAGGACAGTGTTTCCCAAACTCCCCCAAGGGGTGCATGTTCTTGCCCCTAGCACTACACAGCTGATTCAGTCCAGTAAAGCTTGATGAGGAGTTGATCATTTGAATCAACTGTGTAGTGCTAGGGGGCCAAAACAAACTGAAATGCGCGCGCCCTTGTGGTCCCCAGGGCCGAGTTTGGGAAACTCTGAGGTGGACAAAGGGGTAGGAAGTGAATTGGGACCAGCTGTGACACACTACGGTTTCACCCCGCTCTATACCTTACAGTAGAGCATCGATCCTTGTTGACATATTTCATGATGTAACTAAGCAGCCATTATGATCCTTGTTGACATATTTCATGATGGAACTTAGCAGCCATTATGATCCTTGTTGACATATTTCATGATGTAACTAAGCAGCCATTATGATCCTTGTTGACATATTTCATGATGTAACTAAGCAGCCATTATGATCCTTGTTGACATATTTCATGATGTAACTAAGCAGCCATTATGATCCTTGTTGACATATTTCACGATGTAACTAAGCAGCCATTATGATCCTTGTTGACATATTTCATGATGTAACTAAGCAGCCATTATGATCCTTGTTGACATATTTCATGATGTAACTAAGCAGCCATTATGATCCTTGTTGACATATTTCATGATGTAACTAAGCAGCCATTATGATCCTTGTTGACATATTTCACGATGTAACTAAGCAGCCATTATGATCCTTGTTGACATATTTCATGATGTAACTAAGCAGCCATTATGATCCTTGTTGACATATTTCACGATGTAACTAAGCAGCCATTATGATCCTTGTTGACATATTTCATGATGTAACTAAGCAGCCATTATGATCCTTGTTGACATATTTCATGATGGAACTAAGCAGCCATTATGATCCTTTTCCAAAACTCTCTCTTTTTTAAACTCTCACTTCATCCCAATTTCAACAAGGAGCTGTGATTGCGTCACACGGCACAGTAGATTACACATATTTTACACCATCAAAGTATTACCGGCTGCTATTTGGCAGACAGAGGCCAAACGGCACATATACCTCACCGTTAACCCAACGCACACACACACACACACACACACACACGTAGTAAGCCCCCATTGCACATGATGTCAACATGTTGCTCAGAGGTTGGCGTGTGTGTTAACATATTTCTCATTCAGTCAGTCAATGGAATAGCATTAAGTGGATTTTTAAGGGGTCTGTTTACCCCTGCCCCTAATCCCCCCCCCCCAAATCAGCCACCTGGTCTCAAGTGGTCCAACCAACGCCCCCGGTCCATCCTCAATCCCAAATCCTTCATTTAGGATTTTGTTGTTTGATCGGATGAAATATAATCTAATAATCCCGTTTATAGACACTCTAGTCAGATCAATACCAAACGGACCATTTTAACATGTTTATGAGTCATCTATAGCTGTGTCCCAAAAGGCCCCTTATTCCCTATATAGTGCATTACTTCTTGACCAGGGCCCATAGGTAATAGGGTGCCATTTTGGAAAAAACCTATGAAAAGGCCTATGAAAAAGCCTATGGAAAAGACTATTGAAAAGCCTATGGAAAAGCCTGTGAAAAACCCTATGGAAGAGCCTATGGAAAAACCTATGGAAAAGCCTATGAAAAACCCTATGGAAAAGCCTATGGAAAAGCCTATGAAAAAGCCTATGGAAAAGCCTATGGAAAAACCTATGGAAAAGCCTATGGAAAAGCCTATGGAAAAGCCTATGGAAAACCCTATGAAAAACCCTATGGAAAAGCCTATGGAAAAGCCTATGGAAAACCCTATGGAAAAGCCTATGGAAAAGCCTATGGAAAAGCCTATGGAAAAACCTATGGAAAAGCCTATGGAAAAGCCTATGGAAAAGCCTATGGAAAAGCCTATGGAAAAGCCTATGGAAAAGCCTATGGAAAAGCCTATGGAAAACCCTATGGAAAACCCTATGGAAAAGCCTATGGAAAACCCTATGGAAAAGCCTATGAAAAACCCTATGGAAAAGCCTATGGAAAAGCCTATGGAAAAGCCTATGGAAAAGCCTATGGAAAAGCCTATGGAAAAGCCTATGAAAAACCCTATGGAAAAGCCTATGAAAAACCCTATGGAAAAGCCTATGGAAAAGCCTATGGAAAAGCCTATGGAAAAACCTATGGAAAAACCTATGGAAAAGCCTATGAAAAACCCTATGGAAAACCCTATGGAAAAGCCTATGGAAAAGCCTATGAAAAAGCCTATGAAAAAGCCTATGGAAAAGCCTATGAAAAAGCCTATGGAAAAGCCTATGGAAAAGCCTATGGAAAAGCCTATGGAAAAGCCTATGGAAAAGCCTATGGAAAAGCCTATGGAAAAGCCTATGGAAAAACCTATGGAAAAGCCTATGGAAAAACCTATGGAAAAGCCTATGGAAAAACCTATGGAAAAGCCTATGAAAAAACCTATGGAAAACCCTATGGAAAACCCTATGGAAAAGCCTATGGAAAAGCCTATGAAAAAGCCTATGAAAAAGCCTATGGAAAAGCCTATGAAAAAGCCTATGGAAAAGCCTATGGAAAAGCCTATGGAAAAGCCTATGGAAAAGCCTATGGAAAAGCCTATGGAAAAGCCTATGGAAAAACCTATGGAAAAGCCTATGGAAAAGCCTATGGAAAAACCTATGGAAAAGCCTATGGAAAAGCCTATGGAAAAGCCTATGAAAAAGCCTATGGAAAAACCTATGGAAAAGCCTATGGAAAAGCCTATGGAAAAGCCTGTGCGTAATGTATCAGAAAGACACTTTATGCATGACTTTGTTTAGGGAGAGTTAAGGCGATCATTGATGGTGGTATTTTATAATCATGGACATGTCGGACCAGTAGCATTAACATAAATACCAGATAAAACATAAGTCTTTAATACAGGACATATTATAAGGCCTAGTGTTCCGGATATACACACTCAACTGTCCTGATTTCAAATTCTATTTTTTTTCCTCTCATATTCTGAGATGATATTTGCCCCGACTTCTCGCTCTCTTAATTATTCATTTTTCACGCAACCACAGCGTGCGTCAGAAGCATAATTATACACACTCGTACACGAACATAGCACAAGCCATTGCTAATTGCTGTGTAGGTTACTAAATCTAGTGTGTGCATGAGTGTGTGTGTGCATGAGTGTGTGTGTGCATGAGTGTGTGAGCCAATTCAAAGCAAGGTATGAGAACAGTACATGTCTTTTTTTTTCCTCCCCAACCATTTAAATTGGTTTAATTGGTTTAATAAACGGATACATTTTAACGAGAGGGGGGTTTAAGTGCACATCAGGGTTTGCAGAGCTTGGTGAATAGAGTTCCGTTTAGCAGGATCAAGTGCAATTTCATCCCCTACTAGTCTCGAAGGGCCCACAGGCTACTGGTCTGAAGAGGAGGAGAGGAAGGAGAGAGGAGAAAAGTAACACAAAAGTAAAGCATTTTGAGAAGAGAAGAAGAAAGGAGAGGTGAGGGATGGAGAGGAGAGGGATGTAGACGAGAGGAGAGAGAAGAGGGATGGAAAGGAGAGGAGAGGAGAGGGATGGAAAGGAGAGGGATGGAGACGAGAGGGACGGAGAGGAGAGGGATGGAAAGGAGAGGGATGGAGAGGAGAGGGATGGAGAGGAGAGGGATGGAAAGGAGAGGGATGGAAAGGAGAGGGATGGAGAGGAGAGGGATGGAGAGGAGAGGGATGGAAAGGAGAGGGATGGAGAGGTGAGGGATGGAGAGGAGAGGGATGGAAAGGAGAGGGATGGAGAGGAGAGGGATGGAGACGAGAGGGATGGAGAGGAGAGGGATGGAAAGGAGAGGGATGGAGAGGAGAGGAGAGGAGAGGAGAGGGATGGTGAGGAGAGGGATGGAGAGGAGAGGGATGGAGACGAGAGGGATGGAGAGGTGAGGGATGGAGAGGAGAGGAGAGGAATGGAGAGGGATGGAGAGGAGAGGAGAGGGATGGAGAGGAGAGGAGAGGAGAGGGATGGAGAGGAGAGGGATGGAGAGGAGAGAGATGGAAAGGAGAGTGATGGAGAGGAGAGGAGAGGAGAGGAGAGGAGAGGAGAGGAGAGGAGAGGAGAGGAGAGGAGAGGGATGGAGAGGAGAGGGATGGAGACGAGAGGGATGGAGAGGTGAGGGATGGAGAGGAGAGGAGAGGAATGGAGAGGAGAGGGATGGAGAGGAGAGAGATGGAAAGGAGAGGGATGGAGGAGAGGGATGGAGTGGAGAGATGGAAAGGAGAGGGATGGAGAGGAGAGGAGAGGAGAGGAGAGGAGAGGAGAGGAGAGGAGAGGGATGGAGAGGAGAGGAGAGGGATGGAGAGGAGAGGGATGGAGAGGAGAGGAGAGGGATGGAGAGGAGAGGGATGGAGAGGAGAGGGATGGAGAGGAGAGGAGAGGGATGGAGAGGAGAGGGATGGAGAGGAGAGGAGAGGAGAGGAGAGGGATGGAGAGGAGAGAGATGGAAAGGAGAGGGATGGAGAGGAGAGGGATGGAAAGGAGAGGGATGGAGTGGAGAGATGGAAAGGAGAGGAGAGGAGAGGAGAGGAGAGGAGAGGAGAGGAGAGGGATCGAGAGGAGAGGGAAGGAGAGGAGAGGAGAGGGATGGAGGAGGAGGAGCGGTCGGTGTAAGACAGTACAGGTCTGTTTGTCTGTCCGCCAGGATAACTGAACACTGACAGATGTACCCCTCCTACTCCTCCCTTACACACACACACACACACACACACACACACACACACACACACACACACACACACACACACACACACACACACACACACACAAATACACACACACACACACACACACACCCACACCCACACCCACACAGTGCCATTCCCCGGAACCCACCATCAATTACTCTGGTAATTACTGCCTCTGAGGCTTTCAATGGAGCTCAGTGGGAGGTGTTCATATGTGTGAGTGTGTGTGTGCATGTCTACGTGTGTGTGTATAAAGGTGTGTGTTTAAGGGTGTGTGTTCAAGGTACAGAGCGGCTTTATCAGGTGTCAGGAGACAGGGGACGGAAGCAGAGTCAACGTTATGAACAAATCATTGATGAAAAAAAGACCTGTCCTGTGTCCAAACAGAAGCCCATCTCCCCTATGGGCCCTGGTCTAAATGAGTGCACTATACAGGGAATAGGAAGCCAGTTGGAACACATCCATTATGACACATAATCAGCAGGTTTGGGACGGCGTTCCGTGTTCCGGCCGGAGTGGAGCAGAATTCCCAGGAGAATCCTGAGATGGTGGAAAAACAACTCCTCTTAAGGGAGACCCAGAACGTACACACAGAAGGATTAACGGTCAATTAGCTACATAAAGCACCTGAATCACTCACCTGTGGCACCACCTGTGTGTGAGTGTCTGTTGTGTGAGTGTGTGGTGTGTTTGTTGTGTGTGTGTTTGAGTGTGTGAGTGTGTGTTTGTTGTGTGAGTGTGTGTTTGTGTGTGTGCGTGTGTGAGTGTGTGGTGTGTTTGTTGTGTGTGTGTTTGTTGTGTGAGTGTGTGTGTTTGAGTGTGTGTGTGTGTGCAGTAACTCACCATCACTGACAGTGTTGGCGGGCAGACGACCCACAAGTGTCCGATCCACACACACACGGTCCAGCTGGGGTCCATTTAGGGCCAGGGTCACCAGTACCCCACTGCTCAGCATGAGCTAGAGAGAGACACACACACACACACACACACACACACACACACACACACACACACACACACACACACACACACACACACACACACACACACACACACACACACACACACACACACACACACACACACACACACACACACACACACACACACACACACACACACACACACACACACACACGATAAATCTCCACCAACTGCCAAAAAAGGGTCTAGGAGCTAGGGAAAGGGTCTAGGAGCTAGGGAAAGGGTCTAGGGGCTAGGGAACGGGTCTAGGGGCTAGGGAAAGGGTCTAGGAGCTAGGGAAAGGGTCTAGGAGCTAGGGAAAGGGTAGAGGGGGTGGGGGGCAGTTAGGGAGCGTTGACTGACTGGCAAAGGAAGGTGCTCATTGGACCTGACAAAATGTGTAAAGGGGTGTGTAGTCTACCCATGAGAGAGAGAGACAGGGAGAGAGAGAGAGAGAGACAGGGAGAGAGAGAGAG